>NW_019170240.1:0-13494 GCF_001792695.1 Aspergillus bombycis | reverse complement strand
CCCTCCCTCCCTTTCTCTTCTCGACGGTGGGTCTACCGTCTCCGATTCTTCAACCAGGACTGCTCCACTTTACTGGTCTCACCTTATCCCTTTGTTTCTCGCAATTTAATTTATTTTTTTATTTTTTATCTTTCTTGCCTTGTATTTGGTACCCAGGTTAGGGAAACGTTTTGGGTCCTGGATAGCAACGGCCATGCACATGTGATGATTATGTTTGTATATATTAGTAGAATGATGGAATATAAAGTCAAACAAGACACGGAGAAGAGGATATCGCCCAAAGTACTACTGTGTGTTAGACCTGGAGAACGGGACCACCGGCTCCGTACAAGGGATCGCTATGGAACCAGTCGAGCTTGTCGATAGCGTTGACCTTTGTTTCCTCACCCGGTTGTCCATAGCACATATCCCAGTGTTTATTTCGAGGATAGGCACCCACCATGCTGAAACTCTCCGCACCGAGATCATCCAAGAGGCGGTGGCCTACCCCAGCGGGAACGATGATGAGATCGCCTTTCTCAACCGTCGGCTCAAAACGACTGGGGTTTGCTTCACCGCCAAAGCAGAGACGAGCGCGTCCGGAGACCACGCCCAAAACTTCATGCGTTGTGCTGTGGAAGTGCGTCTGCTGATACATAGTATAAACCCACTGTGGTTCGACCTCGCCGATTTCTTCCAAACGCGCCTGAAGCTGCCTTGGGGACGCATCAAAAGCGTGATGATATATCATAAGCGGCTTAGACTGTATGGATGTGTTGGGGATATCTTCCCATTCCGGGATTTGACGAGTGGTAACCTTGATATCGGATGGGGATCTGAACGACATGGTTTCCTTTCCAATGAAATGAATCGGTTCCGCCTTAGGATATACGGGGCTCAGAAGTAGGCAGTTTACCTTGCTGGGCTAGGGAGGTTTTTTTTCTTTTTCTTTTGCTACATGCAAGTGGGTTGAGGTTCAAGCTCTTTGATTCGGTCAAGAAGTAAGGGTTTAAGGGTTTCCGAAAGTGGAATGCCACCATGACGTCATCCGCGGTCATGCTTGCGGTTTTGTTCCCAAGTTTCAAGAGGACCGAATGTGTTTATAGTCCATCCTCCTGGAATTCCCCTTCTCGTCTTCTTCAACCCTAACCAGGGCGTTGCTACGATATATCAATATGTGCTTGTCGCAGCCAGACATCCAAAGGGGGAGTTATTGCTGTGTACTAAGGGGAAGAGAAAGAAAAAACCAAGGGAAAGAGGCATTCATAAGCACGGTAGTTGACTGCGTCATGCGTATTTAACAAAAAAAAAAAAGAAAAAAAAAAAAAAAGGGAAAACACAATCGTCTTGATACTGGATTGTTCGCGTAATAAAGAAGAGCTCCAAAGGGAACGAAGCAAATGCGAAACAAAATAGGATCGACTCCGGATGAGCTTGGGAACATTCCCAGCTCCATTAGGTAGCAGTACCGAAAGAATTGAAGGTGTTGGTTGCCTAACTATTCGTCTTAAACCCCAGGAAATCTAGATTTAAAGATCCTGTGTAGACCAGCTGCGTTGACCGCCTACCGCAAAGGTCCATAAAGCGTTTCCTCCCCCCCCCCCACGGGATGTCTGATCTCGACTCTCACTACCGCCCAACGCCACGCCTACTCTTGTGTCTCTCGGTATTTTTGGTACTTTGAGGCGTGTTTGTGGTTTGCTCTTACTTCGCTCTAGCCCGGACTTCTGTACTGAGGTCCTGTTTTTGTGACTCAGTTGGTCCCTTCCGTTCTTCTTTGCTATCTCATAGCGTGCGGCTATCCTCCTGCCTTGACGGTAGTGTTTGGACTGAACGTCGCCAGTGCTGTAATCGCCCGCTTCTGGAGCGAGCTCATTGCCGAAATCAACAAGTAGGAAGGTCCCGAACCCTTGCGGTGTTACGACAAGTCCTCAACACCTTCGAACCCCCATTTCGTCTCTCCATCCTCAGGTCGTCACGCGTGTGTCATCTGTCTTGAGTGTTCGCCCTAGCTTCTGCGAGAACTGACGCCCTTGTTTCGCAGCTGTACTCCCTGCTCGCCGAAGTTATCGCCGAATAGCACCATGCCGCCCTCCCTTATTCCCCAGACACCTCACAAGGATGACTTGGATGAAACGTGAGTCGCTCATACTCGAAGGAGCCATCGGATAACTTCGGGGGCGCCATGTAACGGATGGTAGGCTGACTCAAGCAGATGGTCGTTCCTGGAGAAGGGCGTCGACAGTGTGATGTTGAAGCTGGAGGAGGGGGTGGATATGAAGACTGTAAGTCCATTTCAAATCGCTTAACTTGGTCGCTCCTGGTGAATGGGAAAGGCCTCCAGCTGCATACTGACAATTCACTTGGATTTTTAGTACATGGCTTTGTACACGTATGCCACATGTTGTTTTAATCATCTTGGACTCGACTGACATTCTGAGCGAAGCGCGGTTCACAATTTTTGCACATCACAAAAGGCTGTCGGCAATGGCCATGGATTACAAGCACATCGCGGTGGTTCGTCTTCATCAACGCACAACCCCTCAAGGATATATCGGGCCCCTGGATCTAACAATGCTTCAGCACATCTGCTAGGAGAGGAGCTATATAAGCTACTTGGAGAGTACCTGTCACGTCACCTCGATGCTGTGCATCACGAGTCTAAGGGACACGCCGAGGAGGCCCTGCTAGGGTTCTACATCCGCGAATGGACCCGTTACACGACAGCCGCCAAGTATATCAACCATCTTTTCGGCTATCTCAACCGACATTGGGTCAAGCGGGAGATCGACGAGGGTAAAAAGAATGTTTACGACGTGTATACCCTGCACCTCGTCAAGTGGAAAGATGACTTCTTCATGAAGGTTCACGAGAAGGTTATGGACGCAGTTTTGAACCTTGTCGAGAAGCAGCGCAATGGTGAAACGATCGAGCAGTCGCAAATCAAGAGTATCGTCGATTCTTTCGTTTCTCTCGGACTGGATGAAAGCGACAGCTCCAAGTCGACGCTTGAAGTATATCGGATGTTCTTTGAGAAGCCCTTTATTGCGGCTACCAAGGTCTATTACGAAAACGAGTCGCGCCAATTCGTGGCAGAAAACAGCGTGGTGGAATACATGAAGAAGGCGGAGGCTCGTTTAGAAGAAGAAAAGGCTCGTGTCGGCTTGTATTTGCACCCGGATATCTCGAAACATCTTACCGACACGTGTTTGGATGTCCTTGTTACTGCCCACTCTGAACTACTACGTGATGAATTCCAGGTTCTGCTGGACAACGAACGTCAAGAGGACCTAGCTCGGATGTACCGGCTTTTGTCTCGCATCAAAGAGGGCCTGGATCCTCTGCGGACGAAGTTCGAGACCCATGTCAGGAAAGCAGGTTTGGCGGCGGTTGAGAAGGTTGCAGCGGAAGGCGAGGCGTTCGAACCCAAGATGTATGTGGATGCTTTGTTGCAGGTGCATACAAGATATCAGAGTCTGGTTAACGAGGCCTTCAATGGCGAATCGGAGTTTGTACGCTCGTTGGACAATGCTTGCCGCGAATTTGTCAACCGCAATAAGATCTGCGCATCTAGTTCGACGAAATCGCCGGAGCTGCTGGCTAAGTATACTGACTCTCTGCTGAAGAAGGGATCTAAAGCTGCTGAGGAGTCCGAGTTAGAGGAGATGCTAGTCCAGATCATGACGGTCTTCAAATACATTGAAGATAAGGATGTCTTCCAGAAATTTTACTCGAAGATGCTTGCTAAGCGACTGGTGCATGTCAGTTCGGTGTCCGATGATGCGGAGACTAGTATGATTAGCAAGCTCAAGGAGGCCTGTGGTTTCGAGTACACCAACAAATTGCAGCGTATGTTCCAAGATATTCAGATCTCGAAGGATCTCAACGCCAGCTACAAAGACTGGCAAGACAAGGTTCTTGATGACGACGATCGGAAGAAGCTGGTGGATGCACACTTCCAAATTCTGGGAACGGGATTCTGGCCTCTTCAAGCTCCCTCGACAGACTTCCTTGCGCCGCCAGAAATCGTCAAGACGGCTGAGCGGTTCCAAAACTTCTACTTTGACAAGCATAATGGTCGGAAGCTGACATGGCTTTGGCAGCTGTGCAAAGGTGAAATCAAAACTAACTACATCAAAAACACAAAGGTGCCTTATACTTTTCAAGTATCAACCTTCCAGATGGGCATTCTTCTCCTTTTCAATGAGACCGATACCTTAACGTACGAGGACATCCAAAAAGCTACCACTCTTGCTCCTGAAATTCTTGAGCCAAACTTGGGTATCTTCCTCAAGGCGAAGGTACTTCTCATCAGCCCCGAGGGGTCCAAGCCGGAGCCTGGCACCTCGTTCACTTTAAACTACAACTTTAGACACAAAAAGGTCAAGGTCAACCTCAACATTCAGATCAAGTCGGAACAAAAGGTTGAGTCGGACGATACACACAAGACTATAGAGGAGGATCGTAAACTGCTGCTTCAGGTATGTTGCAGAATTACCCAATTCTGAGTCATTTTCTAACATGGATACAGTCTGCCATCGTCCGAATCATGAAATCGCGCAAGAAGATGAAGCACGTCCAGCTAGTCCAGGAAGTGATCCAACAAGTCAAATCCCGTTTCCCACCTAAGGTACCCGATATCAAGAAGAATATCGAAGCCCTCATGGAGAAGGATTATATAGAGCGCTTGGATGGTGATGAGATCGCTTATATTGCATAATTCTTAGAAAGTTCTTCTTTCATTGTCCCCTTCCCAATCATTTCTATGTTAGCGCCGGTTCTTGCTGGTTTTCCTTCTATTTCCTTTCTTTGTTTAATGGTCTTTTTCTCACTGCGGCATACGGCTTTCATTCATAGGTCAAGGATAGGAGTCTTCTGCTTTCGTAGCACCGATATGACGAATGATAACCCACTATATCACCAATGATTGGATTTTCCCCTTTTGGTTCTTTTTTCTTGTAACACTTATGTTCGGCAATTCAAAAGTGATTAGTTAAATAGATATCTATTAGTAACAAGTAATGTTCATGCCACGTGCTCTATAATGGTATGCATAATATACCTTCAATGTTCATATCCAACCGCTGATGCATTCAGAAAGTGCAGGATATATTAGTTGACATGTGAGGCAATTCTATCAAGGAACATCGTATATGCATTTTCGAATATTAAAAAGAGAATATGATATATGCTGAAAAGTAACAAAAAATAGCAATAATACAAGCTCTGTCCTTTCCCGGGTATCAAAGCTTCGAAGCGTAAATGATAATGGTGAATAAATGATATGCAAGAAGTTTGTTTTTGTATGTGTTATGTATGCATGGTGGGGTTGATTAGGATGAGTTTATATAAAGGGTCAAAATGGAAAAATATTCATGCGATCGTGTTCCTGTCGTTTGTTAATAGATTATTGGCTTTGTGGAGCTTATTCTGCGGTGGTGGGTGCTTCGTTTTGAGTCTTGCACTCGGTGGATGCTGGCTCTTCTGCTATGGTATCCTTTTTAGCGATGATGGTCTGGGGCTTGACAGAAGGCTTGGGCTGCTCAGTTGATGCGTCGGTAGTGGTGGCAGTATTCTTTGTCTCACTGGGTGTGTGGGTTTCGCTTATACTGCTGACCTGAGTTTGTGTGGAGGCCTTCGCCTCTTTAGATGGCTGTTCGGTTGGGTGCGACGGGTCGTCATTAGCAGGGACCTCGTTCGATAGCTGCGAGCGTGTATTGGCAGTGTCATATTCGCTACCGTCACCATCATCCTTCCGGTTGGGTGAGCCATACTCGCCGCTATCCCGTCTCAGGAAAATGTTGCTCCATCTCTTCCTTCTACTTCCGCTGCGAGACAAAGTAATAGAGTCTTCACTGCGGCTTGCCTGCATTGATCGTCTACCTCTTTCCGGCGGGTCGCTCTGCTCTGCGGTACCCGCCAATGTCGGGGTCGACGGTGAGGTTACTGAAGATGGAGAGGATGGGGTTTTATTTTTGTCCTGCCATTCCTTTCGCTTTTCGCTAGCCCAGGTACTCCACGAATTCAAATACGCCCCTGCCCTTTGACCAGCGGCACTCACGGATGCCTGTGCTTGAGTGATGTCCACGGAAGGAGCCTTGCGACCACCGAACCAAGAGGAACCACTAGTGGAATGCACTGATGCTGTATCGGACGGTGAAAATGGGGGGGAAGGGCCCTTGTCAATTGAGGACCGTTGTGACTGGGGAGTTCTCTCTTCATTCTTTTTCCGCTGTGCTTCCCGCATCGCTTCGATATCGTTCCAGAAGTTGTTGAATGCGGCGGTTACTTTCCTTTGGCCAGTACTGATGTGCCTATTGAGCGCCTCGCGGCTTTCCCGTACCCGTTCATCCAGATGAAGATCCGCGACTTGTTGTGATAACCGACGTTGAACATCGTCCATGGTGAGGCCTCCGGCACAAGGATGACGAGGCTCGACAATGGAGTACAACAGTGCATCAGAGGTCAGGTTTTTGAAAAGCGCATAATTAGAAGTGTTTTGCCACTGTGCCAGAAACTCAGCGTTGAATTCGAGCGCAGGGTCGCCTTCTATGTTGAACGCATCCAATTGTTCTTTGCTCCTGCGGCCAGGGTCACCCGCATTGAATGAATCCAGCTCCTCATGATATTTCATACATGAAAGCAATGCCAGCAGATATTCTTCGAATTGTAACCTGATGAATTCTTCGGAGCCCATATACCCGTGGGTCTTGGGTTGTTCCGGGTGCGCCTCGTCCCACGTATCGTTGATAATCTGGGTAAGAAGGTCGATCCAGCGTCTGTCTGCAGCAGATAGTGCCAATGCATTTCGTAGAGAGGGGGACGTGATATTAATAGTGTCCTCGTCAAGCTGCAAATCTCATTGCGTAAGTATTCAAGTTGTCAAATTGGATCAACTGTTTCCTCACGTTGATTAAGATGTCACTATAGCGATCTTTCTGTTGTAAAAGTAACGAATTCGTAGAGCCAACTACATATGACTTCGTTCCGTGATCCGCCAGCAGATCCAGCTGCTGTAGAGGCGTGTAAGGTCCGAACATGCTCCCCTACAGATGTTAGAACGTAACTCGGTCTTTGATTCATGACGTACGAACCTTGCCAAAAATTTGAAGTGGCAGTCCCATATACGCCAGCACTATGAGAGTCAGTATGAGATATAATCGAAGGTAGGACGGTTACAATCATACGAGAACTTCTATCACTTGTCTTCAGAGTGGTAGGCTTCTCAACAGTCTTCGTATAGCTTTCGAATGATGGGTCTGCACAGTCTTGAAGGTAGTTTATGAGGCCAGGTATCAATGAAACAAGGGAGAATTGTATCATGCATAACCGCTCACATCTTGAACCAAAGAAAAGCATCTGGGCTCAGTCAGTATCTTGTACGATGACCTACTAGGAACTACCAACCTTGGGCTGCAAGAGTATGGCTTTGAATAGGACCAGAGTTTGATACTTAAACTCATGAATCATTTCCCGCAAAGACAGTCCTGTAGGCTGGTCAGCAACAAAAATCGACTGCTCTGGGGAACTGGACTCACCAAGATTTTGATCCTTGAAACTTTCATCCTTGTTCAGATTAATGACTAGGCTTTCTCGAAATTTCTGAAACATGTCAGCACTACTAGGGACTGATAGATAATGCCAAGCCGCAATTGGAAAGGAACAAAAACACACTTTCAAAATATCGATATCGGAGAAATCCCTGTTCTCCTCCGTATACACATTAGTTAGAGACCTCCCACACCAGAGTAGCGAATAGCCACCAGCTAGCGTATATAGTGGTTCCAACATACCGCTGCGCAAACCAAGCAGATGCTACTATGGACAATTTCTCTCTCAGCTGTCCCAGGCTCTGGGGGCTATCTGTGATGACAACAACTGCCTTCTGTACTGTGGATCTTGTCACATCGGATGGTCGGTATAGGAGCAAGTTCGAATCGATTTGTCTGGCACAAGATATGCCGAAAAGGGATGTTGCAGGCTCTGTGGCGGTCTCCTTTCGGCGGAGTGTAAAATAAGAAAACTCCTCGGTCGACCTGGAGGGCCAGAATTTGCGTCAATAAATGAATGCGCCCTTGAGCAGATGCTGTAACTTGTATGGAGCGTATTAGGGGTAATAAACATCGCCGTACATATGCGCCCCGTCCGATAACGCCATGAATGGTAACAAACTCCAGTCATTCTCTGCCGCAGGATCGGTTCCATCTTCTCCAAAGCACAGTTCGATTTCGGGGCCCCTGCAGGACACAGAAAATGATAAATGTTAGCCAGCAGGCCCAGAAAATGTGGCGCAAGGACAAAAGATAATCCCGGGCTGTGCTATGCAGAAAGCCCCGAGCACAACTCATACAAGCGCAACAGAAGAATGATATGAATATGATTCTGGTACTGCCTATCTCGTTCCCTTTCTTGTTCCCGTATTCGTACTGCTGCCTTCTTGTTCTCATACAGTTACTCACCTTGCATGATGAAAGTCTATGACCATGACAATAGGTGCCTGGCGACTTGGAGCAACACTAGCATGGTGTGGAACTGCAGCGGTGCCACATACACAATGACCAAAACAAGGAACGATTCGAAGCTAATTTCTCTCTGAGAGAAGGGGCTGCCCTCCCGGGAAAGAATTTTAGGGAGACAAGGGTAGCCTCAAGAGAGATACAATTAAGAATGAATCAAAGGAGGACCTCAAGCTGAAGACTGATGGAAATTGGAACCAGGGGGCTAATGAATTGGTTCATTGGGTCCCGCGGTGGGCGGTGACAGGCCGGCGGTTGATTAAATTTGCCAACTGGAGTACGGAGCAGTAAATGGACATTTAATCTCCCCCACCCCTTGTTTTAAGTACGACTACCCCATAATTCGGAAAGATAATCAAGCCATAAGGCTGATGTTTGGGATCTCTGCTAGCGGAGCACCACTTACAACACCCATGAACAACCAAATAATTAGCGCGACGAACGATCAACAAAATTGTTCTAATAGTTCGATTTGCATTCGAGTATCCCTCAAGCACCAACTAGTTCATCATCATTCATGGTTCACGTGTAACTTATATATAAGGGACAAGAAACCAAAAGAGAAAGGGAAAATCAATGTCATAAATGATTTTCAACCCCCCCGATTCTAACAACGTCGTGAGAAAACCACAGTTCCTGAAGGCATAAGCGCCTCGGAATTTGCAAAACAGCCACGTGACAGTGAATGAGAAAGTATCCGTAGATGTAAAGATATCACAGCCTTCATGCCCAGTCTACATACCAAACAAGGAGAACAAAAGGAAAAAGAAGAGAATAACCTCAGAAACACGCTGCACTATTGCCTGCGCCTCGTCCGCAAAATAAGGAACCCGATTATACAAAATTTTGCTGGGCATCGCCAGCTCCCTCAACGAGGACTTGACTCGCCTCGGTACCCTGATCGATATTATGGAAGTCGAGAATTTCCGAGTACCTAGGGTCTCTAGATTAGTTTGGCAACCACGTCATTGCATCCAAGAGGTGCTTACATCATGATCTTCCAGGTGTCTACAGGTAGGTCAGCATCATTGAATGACCAATCGAACTTCTCTTCTGCCACAGGCTCATCGGTGGGGTCGTGGTACGGAGCAAGGTACTCGTGCGCCAGCGCCTCGCCCGCGCGAATTCTCTTCTTCGGGTCAAATACCAGCATCCGCTCGAGAAGGTCAACCGCTGTGCGTTGTTAGCATCTGATGGCGCTTAATCCCCATTGAACGGAAGGCATACCATCCGAGTCAGCGTTCTTGAACTTGGTGGCGAGAGGTTGACGTTCGCGCTTGGGAAGAGACTTGACAAATCGCAAAGTCTGTGACTAATGTTAGCAGTGACTCCACATGGCCAATCGCATGATTACTCACATTCTCACTACAGATTGTCTCAATCACATCGTCCGGTGGAGTACCAAGGAGTTCTGTGATAATGGAGAATTGGTTCACATGATCCTTTCCGGGGAACAAAGGCTTTCCTTCCAGCATCTCGGCGAAAATGCAAGCGGCGCTCCAGATATCCACCTCCACATCATACTTTTGCCATGTGAGCATAATTTCGGGCGCACGGTAGTATCTCGTCGACACGTAGCCTGTCATCTGAGGGTCTTGAATACGGGCGAGACCAAAATCGCAAATCTTCAGGTCGCAGTTCTCGTTGATAAGGATATTACTTGGCTTAAGATCACGGTGCACAACGCCTGCTGAGTGCACATATTTAAGTCCTCGCTGTAGAGAATTAGCATGGAGCCCACCTCGCCTGGAGGAGCCTGTCCCAGTCACGCACCAAGATCTGGTATAAGAAATACTGGATAAACTGCTTCTCCAACGGCCTTGATGTGAGAAGTCTGTGGAGGTCGGTACCCAGGAGCTCGGTTACGAAATAGCTGTGGCGATCGGTTAGACAATAGGTGTCCCTCTTAAAGTTGGTAGAAATCGTGCATACATGTCTTCGAGGGGAGAAATAAAAATATCACTTAGGCTGATGATCTAGTCACAGTCAGCGTACGGAGCGATGCGGCCGTATTCGGGTAAATTGACCGACATTTTCGTGGCGCAAGTGCTTCAATAGTTTCAGTTCGCGGTATGTTCTCTTAGACAAGACTGGGGTACTGAAAGGTTTCATAATCTTCTTAACAGCGACGGGCTGTCCGGTCAATTGGTCCCTCGCCGAACTAATTTCCCGGGGAGAAGCGTGTCAGCGCATGGTCCGTATGAGGGGTTGGCGGTAACGGCGAATCTAAAAGGAGGGGCTCTGGGAACATACCACACGAGGCCGAACGCACCCATTCCCACAGGCTGCAGTTCTGTGTACCTGCGAAACTGTTAAAAAGGAACCGACCCCATTGCTTGAATTCAATGATCTCAAGAGACACCAGTACCTGCTTGTGATCTCAAAGGTCGTGCCGAAGATCTGGGCACGCACGAATTCCGCCATTTTGGATTACAGACGGATGTAACTCCAAGATTCGGGGGAAAGGGACAGAAATCGAAATCCTCTAGACTTGCTCAGTATATGAGACAAGATGATTAAAGAAAGAGAAGGGACAGGAGGAGCGTGTAAAAGAAACGAGAGTGAAACAAAAAAAAATGGAGATAGCAAATGGATTTGGAGTAACAAGGCGAATAATAACACTTTTTTGGTGGTGAGGAAGGAAGCAGAGAAACCGTAGGTGGCGCCCAAAGGAAGTATGTGGGGAAAAAAGAAAGTCTCTCTCAGCCCGTTGACTTTTCGAAAGTCCGGTAAGAACCAAGCAAGACCGATGACGTTTGCGACAAGAAGGTAGGGTATTGCAAAAAAAAAAAGGGTGGGAAGTGGGAACACTGGAGGTGTACAGCAACCACGAAGACTTTGGCCCTCCACGCGGCCTGTCTAGACCATATGCCAACTAACATTGGCCGGAAGATGGTTCCAAATTCAGGGAATATCGCCCATCACGCTTACATAACCGGATGAGGCACGGACAAGAGGGGCATTGGGACCTGGTATTGGCATTTGTCTCTCTTATTTGGATCCTCGTGGGGTGTCTTTTTCGTATGGGATTTGCTTTGCTACAGAGTATATCGCTTGTCCTGTCGCTCCGAAGGCATAGATTTACATATTAATGAGTGACGGCTTTACGAGCATTGTCTTTTCCCTCGTCATGTTCACCTTCCAGAGCACGTGTCCATGGTGTTGAGTTCGTCCCTCCTCCATGAACGTCGCAATCGGTCCAAGAGGGCAAACAACAAAGACCAAAGAGGAATCAGGGGTCTCGAATAGTCGAATATCAAAAATTCTGCATCGAACATAGATGTTGATTCGTCAGGCGTTCGGGATTTCATCAATTATGTCATAACGGGAAAAAGAGCACAGCGCCATGAGACAGAAATTAAGAGAATGAAAAAGAAAAGCGAAAGATAAAGCGACCCCTTGTTTTGCAATGCACCAATTGCAACAGAATATCTAGTAGCAATGATCGATTATCATGCAATTTCCCAGAATGAAAGGCCCTACTGCCTACTAGGTATACCGGCGGTGATGTAGGTAGGTACCTAATACGTCAGGCGTTGCTTCCCGCGACTTACAGCAAGCAGTTTTTGTCTCGATGTCATCATAGCCTGTGGGGTGCGGATCTGCTGCTAACCTTTTCCAACTACTCCATGCCAGCTGTGTAATTATTTCACATAAACTGCTTGCTGCCCATTCAAAACAAAAATGGAAAAGGTTCCAAGTAACAAAAAAAGGTCCTTTAAGGGGATAATACGACTTTGATCGTCCAATAATTATATTATATATAAGAATCGCAGAATGTATTCTCCTCATAGTACTATTGGGGTAGATCGCGATCTGGTCAGATTTGTCATGTTATCGTACAACTTAATCGGAGTTATATATATCTCTCTCTTTCTTTGAAACATGATCCCCTTCCCAGGTTACTTGATCTGTACCCAGCATATTGGATAACCTTAGAGAGATACCATCGGGAATTTATTGAGGCTCACACCCAATCATCAAAGGCTAAAGTTCCGATAGTGTCTACTAAGTACTCCATATATGGTGGAATAAAAGTATCACATGGGGATACAGTCCAGACTTATCCACACATCGGGCAAGCAATGGAGGCCAAAAGAGATGATGTTGAGTAAGTCTACGTCTCTTTCGCTGTCATTTCCCAATTGAAGTAACCACCAAGGTTTGAAAAACGCCCCTTTTATTGACGATTCTCGACATGTGTGAGCTCATCTATATGTATCTACATGTACATGCAAGGTGTCGTTAGGAGGATAATATAAGTTAACGCTACTGTGGGTAAAGAACATTGCATAGCACAAGGTTATCCGGGTCCAAAAGTAAATCTATTCCAAATCCTTCTTTGTCCCGAAAAGGAGCCATCCCTTCGTGTTACTCCTAATCGGTGTATTTGTGGCTTGTCACTTAGACTGAATATGCTTCATAGTCCAACCTTGTGGGCTCTGTCCTTTTAGTAGGACAACCTACAGTAAGTTAGGTGTTTAAGATTATCTCACGAATCCTGGGATTAAATTTGGTACGGTACCTGTTAGTACTCCGGAGTACTCTCATCGTCGGGGCTATAGGTCAATTCTCCAATCAGCAAATAGTGGGACATAGCCCCAGTCATGACATTCCCCTAGAGGAAGTGTGCCCTGCGCCTTCCGTGGCTATGTATGTATGGACAAATGGTCCGTTCACTGGGTGGAGCGGATACTTAAAAGCACAGGAGTACAGCATGCCATTGTGTTGAGTTGGACACGAACTGAAGTAGACAAGGTGGAGAAATATTATGTTAAAAAAAGTAGGGTTTGTTTTCTCTCCTTTGGCCTGCAAATTGGTTTTGTCAACAACAGCCAGGGGTGAGAAAGGGAGCGGACAGGTCGGAGGACGAGTGAAAATTATGGATGGTGGCGTCCGCCAATCCCTGGGCAGAAAAATACCTGCCTGACTTCCCCGTCAATGGATTCAGTAATCGCCGTTCGAATGGTATGTTACTAAGATAATATCACTTTTTTTT
>NW_019170239.1:0-13506 GCF_001792695.1 Aspergillus bombycis | reverse complement strand
TTTAATAATAGTTTATATTAAAATAATTTTATATTAATAGAAATTCTACTATAATTTCTATTCTATTAAGATTATAATTCTTTAACAATATTAGTTAAAGAATAACTACAGATAAGTATCACTATATACAGTTAGCTTACTGATTTAGGACTTTATGACAAAGCCCGGACGTAACACTGACCTCCCCGCCTACATGAGTCTCCCGCTTACCGGTTATGTTAGTTAACCTCAAGTGTTAATCAATCCGAATTTTCTACTCTTGGCGGTGACGCACGGCAAAATTGCGGAAGATTAAAAAAAAGACACAGATCGAGAGATGTCGAAAAAACTCTCCCCTTGATATATCAAGACAAAGTCTTTTCAGGCACTACAAACTCTATTTGTTATAAAAATAATTACCTTATTTGTTCTCTTCTTCCTATCCACTGTTTTCGCCTCTATCTAAACTGAAAAGGGGATTACAATGACTAAACGTGATCTTCACAATGATGGAGGTGATGGGCATAGGCCGAAGAAAAAGCCGAAGAGCGTAAAGCAAAAGAAGGAAAAACCTGCGGAGTCTAAATTAAGTGCTGAGCAGAGTCTCTCTTACGTCCAGTCTCCTGCATTGGGCGATGTCCCTGAATCCGAAATCGAGAAATTCCTGACGGAAAACTCTATTAAGATAACAGATACATCATCCGAGAATGTAATGCGCCCAATCATCTCATTTTCTCACCTTCCTCCTTGCAAAGATGACCTGTATGCGCCATTGAGATCATTCAAATCACCAACTTCGATTCAGTCTGCTACCTGGCCATTGTTGTTCACTGGTCGTGA
This sequence comes from Aspergillus bombycis, assembly GCF_001792695.1. Taxonomy (NCBI): domain Eukaryota; kingdom Fungi; phylum Ascomycota; class Eurotiomycetes; order Eurotiales; family Aspergillaceae; genus Aspergillus; species Aspergillus bombycis. Next base: position 12,687 of record NW_019170239.1, on the reverse strand, counting down.
TGTTATTGGCATCGCAGAAACTGGAAGTGGAAAGACACTTGCATTTGGGTTGCCATGCCTAAAGAAGATCCAGGACTCAGCAACAAGCAAACAAAAGCCTTATCGCCCTATGGCAGTAATAATATCTCCAACAAGGGAGCTAGCGATGCAAATATACGACCAATTGTTAAAATTCTCTGGATCCGTGGGCGTCCGAGTTGCTTGTGTATTCGGCGGCGTGAGAAAAGAGGAACAGCGGGAGGCTCTGAAAGCCGCAGAGATTGTTGTTGCGACCCCTGGTAGGTTGAAGGATCTTCAAAATGACGGTTCGGTAGACCTAGGAAAAGTGAAGTACCTGGTTCTGGATGAGGCGGATCGTATGCTGGACAAGGGTTTTGAACAAGATATCAAAGACATCATTCGTCCAATGCCGGTATCTAAGCGCCAGACCGTCATGTTCACTGCAACCTGGCCTCCCAGTGTCAGGGACCTCGCGTCAACTTTTATGTCCTCTCCTGTGACTGTCACTATCGGAGGTGATCCATCTGCGGACCCACGAGCGAACACCAGGATCAAGCAAGTTGTGGAGGTTGTCAAGCCACATGAAAAAGAGTCTCGACTTGTTCAATTATTAAATCGGTCCCAGCGAGGGGTTCCCGAGCCAGAAAAAGTGCTAGCCTTCTGTTTGTATAAGAAGGAAGCCGTGCGGATTGAGAGACTTCTTCGTACAAAGGGATTTAGAGTCGCAGGGATACATGGGGACCTGAGTCAACAGGAGAGGTTTCGCAGCCTAGACGCCTTCAAAACAGGAACTGCTACCGTCCTCGTTGCTACGGACGTTGCAGCTCGTGGACTTGACATTCCTTCGGTCAAACAGGTCATTAATGTCACATTCCCTCTTACGGTTGAAGATTATGTACATCGAATTGGGCGGTAAGTAATATGCCTTGAATCTGTGGGACTGCCTGACATCTTTTTTCCGTCCAGAACTGGTCGTGCTGGAGCCGAGGGACATGCTGTGACCCTATTTACCGAGACAGATAAAGCTCAGTCTGGCGCGTGAGTGAGCCCTCATCTCTAACCTTTTCATTGTGCCAGCAGAGTTATTTGAGTGAGGGCCTTTCATTAATGAGCCGCAGATTGATCAACGTCCTCAGAGCAGCAAAACAGGATATACCAGAAGACCTCCTTAAATTCGGAACAACTGTCAAGAAAAAGCAACATGATGCATATGGTGCTTTCTTCAAGAATGTCGACACCGACAAGACAGCCACGAAAATTGTGTTCGACGATTAGTTTTGCACGTCAGTCCGTCTTTATTCTAGCACGCCTAGAGTTGATCATTCTGCAAATATATGTGTATTTTGTTGTAAGGTACTTTCGTTCGAGGAATATTCTATACTAGTTAGAGCTTAGCCATGATGTGTGATATAATTCGACTTACATCAGGATGCTATAACCAGTACAAAGCATTAATGCCTTCACAGAGCTACGATAGTTAGTATGGTCGTGTCCTTGTCTAGCCAGAATCACCGATGACAGAGCCGCAGCAATCCATGTTTGAGGTCGTAAACAGAATTCAGCCAAGGCTAGGTTACTGCCGTGCAGACAAAAGTAGGACCGGAGGAACATAAAACTCCAGGCCGTACGGACTGCCATATTGATAATGTTCGCCCAGACTAGTCCATGGGCACCCAAGCCACCGATTTTCAAAAATAGGTAAGCTGCTAAAGCAAAGCTTGCTGAAAACAGCCCCATCCAGTACGCTTGTCTTCGAAGGTCAGAAGCACTAGCTGCAGACGAAACGAACGCCTCTGTTATACCATTGAATGCCAAGAATGGTATATAATAGCAATAGAGTGAAAGTAAACTATCAACTTCTGGAGAAGCCCACCTTTGCCCGCCCAAAAGAGATAGTATTCGGGGAACCAGATACGGCCCCAAAGGGAATATGAAAACAGCTAGCATTCCATATGCTTGTAAGATCTCGATTAGATGTGCCTTGGCTGCGCTGACATTTCTTGTATATTGTTTCCCAGAGTTGAGCAGAGATGAGAAGACAGTTCGGCTATTTTCTTCGATAGGCTGGAATAGAACGCGCGCTATCAGGCCGCCATAGTTTGATGCCAAAGAGTATATACCTTGGTCTCTTAAGCTGGTCATTGCTGCCAGCATCATTGCGTCGCCTTGAGTCAGGAGGTGTTTTACGATGGACTGGAAAAAGACATTTGTGGAAAGTGTAACTAGGTGCCTTGGGAACCTATCTGCCAGGTAGATTGAATTATCACTAGAAAGTGTTACCATGATCGAAACATTACCCTTTCCACTTAACTGGTGACGTACCTCAATCTAATTTTGGTAAGGAGCAAAGAAAACTGCCATCGACTTGTTAACTTTGGTATGGTTAGATAATACCCACAAAAAAGTGACAAAGAGTAACAAAGGTAACCTAGAGCGAATGGAAGGACGCCCAAGTCTTGGTCTTTCCAAGAAGACCATAAAAATAAACCACACACGGTTAGACTTTTCATAAATGCTGCAGCTGTCTCCACTATTGCGCGCTTCTTGTACAATGTATACTGCTGCACCACAGCAAAGAAAGGCTCAACGCAAAGCTCCATAAGGGATGCAACTGTGGTGATCGCAACGCCGGCTAGATAGAAAGGTGTTTCGGAAACTTCCCTGGAAGCAAACTGTGTGTACAATGTCGCGAATATCAAAGCTGATGGGACTCCCATGCTGATACTCAGATAAGACATGTTTACTACTGATTGGGAAGATATTGTCTGTGGTTGGGCCTTTCGACTAAGTTTGCCACTTATCTGATCATGGCTCCCATCGTGGATAGCACTAGCAGATGCTCCATGGAAAGGTTGTCGCTGAATCGCTGTTCTGATGCTTTCCCTGGAAAAGTATAGTATCGAGATGAAGTATAACTCCAGCTGAGTACCAACTCCAAGGATTGCCGGGGAAAGAGTCCGTAGGATCAATTGATTTGCGATGAACGTGAACAGCCTAGAGGCTATTTGAACAATGATCAAGAGCGTCACACCAGATACCGAAGAGACCAGAGCCCTGTCAACGTTTTCGCCCGGCTGGGACATAGTGACATGTAACTCAACGTATCTGTAAGTTTTCTGAATTGAAGCTATGTTTACCTCATGGAGAAAGATTGCTGTAATACGCCAAGAGACCCCGGGCCGGAACTAATTTTTCCTGCAGGGTCCGCGTGGCTTAGATGAGATCAAAACCGTCAGATATTTCGTCTTCTAAGAAAGCATTGACAAAGATAGATTTGATAAAAGCAACCGCTGCATGGAATAGTTCTACATGTTAAACAGCACCAGCTAACCTTATTCTAGCTAGCTATAATTATGCACATGTGCGTTCAGGGAACATAGTCAGGATGTAACACTTCGTCGCCATCGAGAAAGCCGAAACGTAGTTGTTCTTATAATCCAATTCCTAGCTCCAAATGTCGTAATCAGGTATTGCTGGCTCAAGTAATCGTCGAGGCCACAACTTCAGCTTGTTCTCTTTCAATGCAATCATTGGATAAACTATGGTGGAAGAGACGACTAGCGTTGCGACTGTGACCTGAACTAGAATGGAGGCAGGAAGAAAGGATATCCGCCATTTTTTGCCCTGAAGACACTCAGAAGAAAGCTGTACATACCAAACAATACAGTTCCCCAGATTAGAACAGCTACTTGCTGCGCTTTAGTGTCCGCGATACGGGGAACTTTCATCGCGAGAGCTATTGTCGCAAAGGAAAGGATGGCATCTTGCACGGTAATGTATAAGCAGCAGGAACATAGAAATTTCATGTTTCGTTGGCTTTCAGGCGCCCACACTTACAGATGGCAGCAATAATTTGTGTCTCCATTCCAAACTGATTTGAGAATCCACCGGCGAAGTAGCTAATGCCACCTTTGCCGTCGCCAGCAACATATGGCACTTTGCGGATATGGTTGAACATGTGGCCGCTTGTGAATAATAGTATGGAAATCAAGCTGAACGCGGCCCATAAGTTTCGATTCTGTATAACTGGCAAAACATATGGTGATAGAACAGTGAATAAGGTTAACACGCCCATTAATATTGTCACTGCAGAAATGAGTCGCATATAGTTAATGGGACGAACAAGGGGTGGCTTTGGTCCCTCTGGAAGATGACGATTGATCCACACGTAAAGCTGGTCAGCAGAGATTGGACTAAAGGTAATTATTTAGCACAGCAGTACCTCAACAAAAGAGTTTCAGTGCACACCTACCCACTGAAGTCAAATCTAACAGGCGCATCATCAACTTTAGCGAAGGGACCAACAGTTGGAGGAAACAAAAGAAGAACCGGGGCAGTTTGGAGCATCAGCTTTTCCTCTAGTATTAGCCAATAATACTGTAAATGATCAATCCGAACCCACCTTTTGGAAAGTTGCTTTACCATTATTGAAGTCAAGGGTGGTAAAAAGCATTTTTAGGCCATCGGGTTTGGGGCTCTTGTTCCAACTTCGCGAGATGAGTTCCCATTCCGGCTGGAACTCGCGACATAAGATGCACCCATAGCGAGCTTCAGCAGCCGTTAAAAGTACCGCAACGTGATAATCTCGGGGTTTCGATGTCAAGTCTTCATATGACGAGTCATCCAAATCAATGGGAATGGAGCGAGAGAGAGACTGATATCTTTCGAACTTGCCAGACTCCGGGCTCGCGCAAGCGCTAGATACAATATAGAAGAGTGCGATGATGAGAGTAAACAATTTCATGTTGACATGTCAGGAGTATAACACTACAGCAGGAATGTGGTGTTTGCACGGAACAATTGTCAACAAATCAATGGGTGATGTACAATGGAATGATCCATGTACTTGAAGACAGTGGTCTGGTTGCATTAGTAGTATGGAGCGATCGTAGTTTGGAGTAGGATGTATTAGGTGTCCAATACTGCGGAATGACCGGCACTAGTTTTTCCTGTGTCGTCATCCATGTGAACGGACGGAAAGGTACTGGCCCTCCTGGCCTCTAGACAGATAGTGTTTAATTTCTCATTTATCAAAGATAAACTTGTACCGCACCCAGCAGCCTTAGGATCTTATATATCATCATTCGCGATTATAGTTTTATTTCATTGTTATGGAATTGAGTAGCAAAGATCCAGGAAGCACGGTAGAAGATGTGTGTTTGTCATCTTGGTCCCATGGCGTTTTACAAGCTTACCTTGTCCTATAGTGTCGAATGGCAATAAGAACACAGAGCCTGGAAAAAGCATATGACAACACCCTGGTGCACACGGCACAGCTTCTAAATGCTGAAACAAACCGGGTACTGCGCGTGGAACAATTGCTCCTTCGATTTGAGAACGAGAATCTGCGGTGGCAGTTGAATCATGTCAATCAGGAATTGACCAAAACCGCAAGGAAGGAATCTGAAGTCCGTCTTCAGCTCCAAGCGACTTACAAGGAGATCGATCAGCTACGAAGAACGCACAATGCGTCGTCTCATGAAATAGAGACACTTCGTGTATGTTACCCATGAGTATGTAATGTGGAACGGCTCATACTGAAAATCTAATGTAGCTTGAGCTTGGCTCCCTGACAAATTCTTCTGTCGATGCGAAAAAGCTCCTTGCAGGAAAACACCACCTCTCAAGGGTACTCTCAAGCGCAGAGGCGGACGTGAAAGGCTCAAGTCCCAGAAAACTTCTGAACATATGCTCCTTGCCGAGAAGAAAAATCTCGAACAACAGATTGCAACCCTTGAGGTACAACTCGAAAGTGAAAAAAAGGCCCACGAACAAACGGTAGCCAGGGAGTCGCATAATGCAGAACAAGTCACAGCGCTTAGCTTAAGCCTTGAAGGAGCGCGCAAAGAACTCGTGGAGGAGGCACGGGCGCGGGATGGACGTGAGCGTGTCTTTCAACAACAAAGTATGGAATGGGCTGCCCAACGATCGGCACTCGATGCCAATCTTGATGCCTTGAATAAGAAGCTACGTTCAACGAAGGACCAATACCAGGCAGCTGCTACGGAACTTAGACGACAGCATGACACCTCTAACAATCACGAATCTAAATTCTCCAGTGCGCAGTCCACTACACAACACAACTCTGGTCTAACAATCGCAACCCCTGGAGCTATTCGTGCACAGGACAAGAGAAGTAAAATATCAGCGTTACCTGGCGAGAAGTCGTCCTTTTCGATCACTCCGTTTCTAAACCGAACAAGTGGGCTTCGAGATTCAGCTATGAGTTCTGAGGATGATGCAGATGAGCTCCACACAACTCATATGACCAGTAGAACAAATGAAAAAGCCTCTGAGAATGATATTCAAAAGTGTGGGAATTCTGGGTATCAGGGTCAGAAGCCGTCGGTTGATGAGCTACCTGTGACTGTGGACACACTACATCTGGGTCATGGCACTTCCAATGGCAGAAAAGGGGGGCAATTTCAGAGAAAACTGGTAGACAATTCGGATCCCGAGGGACGAATGGAAACTGTCAGCGGTATATTTGCCCATGGGCAATTCAAATCAAGGAAACGTAAACTGGGGACCCAACGCGACATGGGCTTGTTCGACGAAGACGACGACGAAGATACCCACGACATCAGGCGGCCAGGTCGGAAGCTGGTCTTAGGAAGTACAGGGCGAAATGCTGCTTCCCAAGTATCTGCTCCAAGTGGCAACCGCCTTGGACGCAGTCGCGGGTTGGGCGGACTAGGTGAATTTTCTCCCTTGAAGCGAGACAAGAAACGGCTTTAGAGCAGCTTCAGTCACATACTAGAGTGAATTTAATTGACCTCATTGTTTCACCTCCTTGGACCTCGTAGGCTTCTTTGTTAGAGACAAGAGGGAAAGGCAAAGCGAAGAAGGACCAAGTTGCGTGATACAAGAATTCATTGTATTGCTGGGGTTTTTTGTTGCTTGTCAAGATATTTAATTTCAAGTTATAAGTCGGCCACGCTTCCGATTGCCCTTTGCAACATATATTTAGGTAAGCTTTAATATTTCTATAACTACACCAGGTAACCAATTCATACTACAGCCAACCTTGAACTTCGACGATACACCCTGCCGACAGCAATGTGGTTACTTCTAAAAGTCACTTCACGGTCGCAACGTGCCCTTGCTATTTCTCCTTTCATCCTAAAGCGATCCTCCTCCTCGAAGAGGTGGCAAACACGTCAACTTAAAGATCATTTTACAAGAGCGGCAACAGTCCAAGGGCTGAAAAGTCGAGCTGCCTTTAAACTTATTCAGGTGTAGCATCGAACTCTCTTACATGTGTATACTTTTACCCTAACACTTCCCACATGGATAGATAGATGCGAAATATCGCATTTTCCGTAACGGGCAGACTGTTGTTGATTTGGTATGACAGTCACGGTTCGAGAAAACGGACATAATTCTGTTCACCGTATTAACAATACGATAATAGGGATATGCGCCGGGTTCGTGGTCTCAGGTACGTCAGCTAGTCATGAGCCTTGCTCTGTAGCTATCCTAACTTCCTGAAGGTGGCAGTCAGTCGGACTGGGCCAAACGGTCGCGTCCTTGGCGTTGATATCATTCCTGCTCAGCCACCAGAGGGTGTATCTACAATTCAAGGAAACTTTTTGGATCCTAGCATCCAGGCCTATGTCCAAGATTTTTTGCATGATCCAACAAGGGACCAACGGCACCGCCCAGGCATAAACCCAAATATCGGCCTGAGCCATGAGGCGTCTGAATTGGATGTGGATAGGAAAAACCCCACTCGCAACTACGGAGAGATGGAAGAGCCTTGCCTGACTGGTAAAAGAACCGTGGACGTGGTTCTAAGTGATATGTCTGCCCCCCTGGTATCAAACATCTGGGCTGGAAGAGAAGTCTAAGTGATTCGTATAACAGGATGATGAATACTAGTGGCATGAGTTTCAGAGACCATGCGGGAAGCATGGTGAGCCTCTTATTCTGAGTTGCACCCGATCTGTCTGATACACAGTTAACCTAAGGAAGGACCTCTGCCGAGCTGCGCTACAGTTTAGTTTCGAGGTCTTGAAGGCAGGTGGCCACTTTGTTTGCAAGTTCTACCAGGGAGCCGAAGACAAAGATTTGGAGAAGCAGCTCAAGCGGCTGTTCCAGAAAGTACATAGACTTAAACCAGAGTCTTCACGTAATGTATCAGTCACGAGCGGATGATCCTAAAAAGTCAAGTCTAGCGTCACTAACCTGGTTGCTAGGAATCTAAGGAAGCCTACTTCATTGGTCTTGCACGCAAACAACATGCAACGAGGCATGACGTGTTCGCTTCTCCCTGAAAATAATGATTTCTGCGGAAGCCTATTGGCTCAAAGGACTCGCCTCGAAAGAGTACGCAACATCATCTGTCAGCTCCCATGGCCTCTAACTCATTATCGGTTCCAGAGACCTCATCCCACTCGATGTCGGCAGCTGTGGCTTCAGCGATTGTTTGAACCTTGCAGAGCCTCAGCATTTGTCTTAAATAGAGGGCAAAGAGAACAAACAAAGAAAGAAACGAGAATGGGGAGACCAACCTCCTTAAGACCGCTTAGGTCTTCCACGTATCCAGTCTCATCCAAAGCTTTGTGCACAAAATCCCAGCCTTTCTCCTTGTACGTGTCAACGATTTTTTCTGAGCAAGCACTACAGCATTTGTAGCTCTTGCCTACTACGCATAGATTCTCAAAGGTTGAAAGGAAACCTCTAATTTGATGTGGCACGAGTCCTAGGGGATGACTCCCTCGATCATCATCCCTTGAGGCCGGAGCCGGAGCTGCAGCACCCAGAGGGTGTTGAAGGACAGAAATTAGCAGCTCAACCAATAAGGCCGAAGCAATCGCGGCCACGCCAGGTCTGGTCACGGTACACTGTTGATCCAGTGTCTGGTCTTTCATGGACTAGTAAATTTTAGTGGTTTTCACAAGACTAAATTCACGGTTTATCACTTACGTTCACTGGAGCAACAATATCATTGCAAAAATAGCAACCGAGCTCTGCTGCTGGGTCTTCTGCAACCTTCACACCATGGCGCATAACAACGAAGGAGTCAAACCCTAATGCAGCATTCATCACAATTTTTCCCGCTGCCTTTCCCATGACAGTTGGTAACCAGCGGGATTCTCGTGTGTCCATTAGAAGAAAGATGACATCATGCTCATCTATCAATCGTTTAAGGAGTTCAAACTCCTGTCGGGTCTTTTCAGCATCTAATACGGGGTGACCGGCCATTGGCACTGATAGAGCATATCCGGTAGATTCGACCCCTGGGTAAATCTCCGACAAAGCTTGAGAAGCCCGATGCGCCTTTTTAACTCCACCTGCCAAACAATCTTTAAAGTTAAATAGCGGCTGTCTTACTGGGTTAGAGAATGATACCGACCCATTGTCGACAAACGTTATCTTGGTAACGCCCCAGCCCTAGATATAGATGCAATTAGTCATCTATATACATAGTAAATCATCACTTGCACCATACATACCATCAGATTCCGGGCAACATAGCTTCCAAGAGTGCCTGCACCAAGCAGGAGGCATTTTGTATGCTTGATCTTTTCAAGGTCTAGGTTGGGACTGATTCGCCATTTCATGAGTTTCAGGTTGAGGTCTACAGACTGATCTGCTAATCTGGCCATTGTACGAAATCAGCTACACTTCGTTTCGCTTAGTCTCGTTTCAGGAAACTGTACCTCTGGGGATCCAGATATTCCGTCAGGTCTACCAATCTCCCTGTCAATTTCCCTGTTGGATTGCGCTCCCAACCGGTCACTTTGGGCATAAGATTGTCTGGCGCCTTCAGTATTGACGTTTGCTGGTTCTTCTCCGCTAATGTTACCACGATGCTGCGGCCTTGGTCACGCTTCGAATGCACATCGCGAAATCTCAAAACTTGAATTTTACTCAATTTCCATCGATGTTTTACAAGCACCAGCAGATTCCTCAGCATCCAGCCAGGCGCTTTTTCGTAATTAGAAGGATCAACGAAGCAGACATAGCAATCTTCAAAGTTAGCCCCGTCAAAAAATCCATTTTCATAATCTGAAAGGGTAGCAATCCGCCAACAGACACTCTCGACATCTGCTGCTTTCCCCTTTCCCGGTTCAGAACCTGTATCTTTAGTAGAATCCTGAGAGGCTTTGCCGCTAGCAGCTAGGGTTCTTCGAGCTAGAAAAAACCCACGCTGTCGTGCGTCAATGCCGTAGCTCCAGGTGTTTACTGCTTCCACGAGTGTTGAACTTTCAACACTTGATAAGTATGTAGAAGGTACACATTCCCTTTCAGAAGACTTGGAGTGAGCAGTATCATTATTTGGCCCTAGTGGGGCCCAGGAAGGATCCAAATGAATTGCAGGGAATGCGAACCAATAATGAAACTTGTATCTCTTCAGGTCTGCATAAGAAAGAATGGCAAAGGAAGACAAAAGTGATGGGCACGAATAGATGGTGCCATCTTTTATCGCATCCCATATCTAGTAGACAGTGTCAATTTCCCAGCGAAACACCATGCCTGGTTAAACTGACCATTCTGCCAGATCGGTGGAGTAAAAGTGTTTTGTCTACAGTTCGGTATTCCTCGATAGTGTTGACATTCTTAATCAATCCTTCGGCTCTGTAGAAACCCGCTGGTACCCTGGGTCATGTTAACCAGTGCGCATAAACAGATACGAAGGTGTAACACTCATATAATGACAAAGCACTCACTCATCACTGGTTAGAGCATTTCCATGTATTTGCATCCTACATGAGCTGCTAGGAGGGTCTGTTGAGCGAATTTCATAGAGGCCTATTATCTTGCGGGCAGAGTCATCAAGCTTGTCATGATTGATTTTCAATGATGCTAATGCGGTGTAAAACGGGAGCTCTATATCCGAGGCAAAAGGCGTATACTGCATAGTGTTTGTTGCGTAAGTTGGCCTTGCCGTTTGCCCTGCGCTTGTGTACTAAATAGTAGCCCGGAAAGGGAGAAAGACAGTGACCATACAGTATCAGAAACACAAGGCCCCGTGAAGACCAGAGAATATATTTGGAGAATCTTTGCAGTGCCTATGTGTTCATTTGACTACATGTCAAAGTAGCACAGAAAGTAAGCAATGTAGTTATTGATAAGACGTGGTATCATGGTGGGGCGGGATACAGATCACAGACTAACAAACAAGGACACGTGCACTGCACAGTGTAACGTAATTAAAAAAGAAACGATAAATAAAAGGGTCAATTTAGACGAAGGTGTGGATCTGCTTGCGGTAATTGTTAATTTGCAGGAACTAAGCTATGGTAGACTGAATTAACGTAACTGGTAAGCCGCTCGGCCACCTCTGTATCCTATTGTAACGGCGGTATACCGCCGTTACACCTATATAAAATAGCATATTTTCAAATACCAATATCTCAACAAACTTCTATTCTATCTATCAATAATTTTATTTATAGTCTATTATATACTATACTAATAAGCTTCTAAATTTTAGAGCTCTAACAGTCTTTTATTATCAGAGTAATATATATTAATGTGTATTTTTTAGTATTTATTGAAGATAGCTGTAATTTATATTTACAGAACTTCAGTTCTCTTGATATTTGAGATTTATATAAAGAATATTTATACTAATACTGTGCTAAATAAGTAAATAGATAGAATATAAATTTGTTGAGATATTGATATTTGAAAATTGTTACGTGACAGCACTATATAGATGGTGGTTGGTGTATCGAACTTCCTGTTCGATATTTTGGTCTTTTTAGCTTAGTGGTACTGAGCCTAACCGCCACTATTCTAACAAAAATATACTATTTTATATGGGATACAGAGAGGGCCGAGCAGCTTACATGGCCGAGCGGCTTATCGGTTACGTTAACGTAACCGGTTAGCGACCCGCACCCGCAAGTGACCTGCACCTTATATGTGTTTTCAACGCGTCTCAATTTCTTAGGTAATTTAAATATTAACTATTCTATTAAAAATATCAAAATTATTAAAATTATATATTGAGTAGAAAGACAGAATTCTACTGACTATATCGGCTATAAAAAATAATAAAATCAATAATATATATAAGACAGCTAAAATTTTTAATATATCTTTTACTACTCTACAAAATAATTTAAAAAAGTTATTTTTAAAGATAATAGATAAGTTAATAGTTATAAATTAAGCTCTAGTTAAGAAGAATTATTTATATAATAGATTATATTACTAGATAAGTATAGAGTATCTTCTCGGCCGATATATATATAAGAAATAGCTTGTAATTCCAATTAATCGAGTCACCTAACCCACTCAGACAAAAGGCTTACAATTGAATACTGAACGAGCATTCAATTCAGTTAGGTGATATATATATATGGGTAATCCCAGGATTACAAGCTAATATTCTAATTTAAAATAAAATACTATCTCTTTCTCTACTATAGTAGAAGAGAAATAGATATATAACTTTATTAAATATATATCTAAATTTAAAATCTACTTTATATATTACTATAACTATTAATATACTAAAATAGAAAATTTAAAAATCTTAAATATCTAATTTCAGTAGATATATAAAACTATTTAAAAAATATAGTATAATTTTATTTAATATCTATAATTTTAATAAAACTAGATTTATAATAAATTTAATAACTTTTATTAAAGTAATTACTAGATCTAATATATTAAATAAACTATTTCTATTACAGCTAAATAACTGAGAATAGATTATTTCTATAG
>NW_019170238.1:0-13912 GCF_001792695.1 Aspergillus bombycis | reverse complement strand
GTGGTGCCTGCCGAGTCTGCCGCCCCCGTTGCTCCCGCCGAGTCTGCTGCTCCAGTGGTGCCTGCTCAGTCCAGCGTCCCTCTTATCAAGACTACTGCCCCTGCTGCCCAGCCCAGTGTTCCCGCTGCCCAGCCAACTGTCCCAGGTGCTAACGCTACCGTTCCTGCTGTGACCCCGAAGCCCTCCGCAAGCTCAGGCTTCCCTAAGTTCGCCAACTCGACCATCCCGAAGACCTCTACTTCTTCTAGCCACACCACCGGTGGTGGAAACTTTGTTGGCGGCGGTGGCGCTCCTGCTAAGCCAACGTCCACTGGCTTCGCTCCTACCAGCCCCGGCTCCAAGCTCCTCATTCCTGGTCTCACAGCTGTCGCCAGCATTGCCATTGGACTTATGCTGATGGTATAAGCGGCATTCCTTTCGACGATGGTGATCTCCGCTCCGAAGCAGTATCATGTAAAAGATGATATTGCAGAAATGTTGACGACGCGGGACCATTTGATGATATTTCTCCTTGACATATAGTACTTCTACTTCCGGGTTTTCACGGTTAATGGCTTGAAATTCTCCACCCTCTTTTCGAAAAAGAACATGGGAAATTTATTAGGGCGTTAGGGTTTGGCGTTTTAGATCATCTACTTAATCTTATAATAATAATAGACTGGCATTCACAATAACTCTCCTTCCACATGTCAAGCATAGCCTGAAACGCAACTTCAACAGAGATAAGAAGAAACAAGTATAACCAAACCTTCCAACATACATTCTAACTCACCCCACAGCCCCCAGAATGCAACCAGAACAGCATCAAGAAAAGTAGATATATTTTTTTTTTTTAAAAAAAAAAACCTACTCCTCCCCAGGCCACGAATAAGCAAAAGGCAACAACTCCGCAATGCCAACAACCCTAGGCCCATCATTCCCCAAAACAATAACCCTAATCCCCGGCCACAAGTCCAACAAAACCTGCCGACACCGTCCACAGGGACTCAAGATACGCCGGGTATCCTCAACGGCCACAATATGGGTGAGCGTCTCCGCCCCAGCCGCGGCAGCATTCCCCAGGGCGACGAGTTCGGCACAAGGGCCGCCGGTAAAGTGGTAGACGTTTACGGCGGAGAAGACGCGGCCGTCGGAGGCGAGGACGGCGCTGGCAACGCTGTGCGTGTTGGAGGGTTTGATGCTGGTTATTGTTTTTGTGGCGGTTTCAAGGAGGGCGGTTTCTTGGGGGGTTAGGGTGGTCATTTTTGGTTTCTTTCTTTCTTTCTTTTCTTATTGTTCGAGAAGGAGGACTGGTCTAAGGTTGGTTATTTGGAGTCATTCTTGCTTAACTTATACTTGACTGGACTTCGTGTTTTTGTCCCCGACATCCCGATTGGGTATAGAGGGTTTCTGGGGAATAAAACAATTCTGCCTACTGGAGGTTGCATCCTTGGAGACTAGTGGGTCTGGAATATGTTGATTTTATTTGTGTAGAAAGATGCTGGAGAGCATGGGCTTTGTTTATACAGGCAATTCTTTACGATATGTGGTGGTCTTGTGACTATAAAACTTGCAGTTAAGATTCTTAAGAAGCATCTACTCCGTGTATGTGCAGAGGATTTCTATGAAACACAATAGAATAAAAGAAAAAAAAAAGAAAAAGAAGAAACTACAAACTCTACCAGCCATATTTAACGCAAAAATAACCCTTCTACTTCCAACGCTCCACCTCCCCACCACCCCTCAGCACCGCAACCCACAGCCGCGCGAGAATGGTCATAGACGCCGCCATTAAACAGCGCCGTAGCATCCTTCCCCAACATACCTTTAACAGCAGCCTCACCCCCCGGATTCTCAGCTAGGAACGCCCCAAGATCATGCACGACGCCCTCAACAACGACAAGCACCTGACCCATCTCCACTCTCCGTCGATACTCCGTCCAACCAATCACAGGAAGCTCCTCCAGCGGCGTCCCCCAGTCTGTCCGACGGAAACTCATGATGGAAGTTATGAAATCCCTCGCCGAGGGTAATCAGCGCTGTGAGCAGATGATCGAGCGGCGTATGTCGATCATCACACGGCTGATGGCCTAGATAATGTGCCAGAGAATTCACACAGAACGTAGCCTGATTGACAAAGAAAGCTCGCAGCACGCCAGCGTAGAGAAACCCACCCGTCTAGTCGTTCCACCCCAGTCCGGCTACCAGACAGGGGAGCAGCCAACCCATGCCGAAGGCAGCTAGGAAGTAGTGCTTATGTTGCCAGACGACGATAGGGTCGTGGTCGATATCAGAGAGGCTGATGCGGGCTCGCTTATTTCTTTCGTTTTGTGGCGGACGGAGGAGAGTTTATAGGATGTGCGTGTGGAGGAGGCCCTTGTTCACGCTGTACGGGTCTAGACCGGTGTCTGTGTGTCGGTGGTGGAGACGATGCTCGCGCACCCAGAACCGGATGAAGCCTTGGAGACTCCCGGCGCTGAACGCAGCGAGAAGCATTTCAGGGAGTGGATGCTGTGTAAGATTTGTGGGCCCATAGGCGGTGGTATTCTGTGGTGTTGTTAGTCCCCCCCCTCTTGGCCTTTTAATGTTCTAGGGTAGAGAGTAGTTTACCGCCTGTTATAGAGCCCAGCGACAATAAGTAGTACACCACTGACAGGACTAGAGTTTTCCAGACCAAAGGAACCCAAAGTGACTGGATAAAAGTCCATAGTGGGATGCGAACCAGCATGGAGAAATTGAACCATTGGAAGCGTTGATACCACGGTTGGTGGTCTGTGAGGCTGCTTGTTGCCATTGTGAATCTATACCATTTTCTTGTTTCCCCCCAAGCTCTGCTCGGCAGAGACGCTTGCTTCTTTATAAGGGTCTA
The DNA here is from genome assembly GCF_001792695.1 of Aspergillus bombycis. Taxonomy (NCBI): domain Eukaryota; kingdom Fungi; phylum Ascomycota; class Eurotiomycetes; order Eurotiales; family Aspergillaceae; genus Aspergillus; species Aspergillus bombycis. The sequence goes on along the minus strand of NW_019170238.1, from coordinate 11,064 downwards.
TCTTGAATTCCTTTTTCCTCCAAATAGAAGGTGTCTCGCGACCTAGAACAAATCAGCTACCCGTCTTACCTTAGCGAGGGATTTGTGTCACGCTGCATCTCCGGTGTCATCTTGTGTTGGCGACTGGAATGAAGGGAAACTTGATCTTGGTTTGATTGATGGCATCAGACACGTCATATTTATTGCATCGGCTTGACTAGACTGTTGGAACCGTGGCTATATAATAGCCCACTCTGGAGTTGATCGAGTGATCTCTGTCAATTTCTGGATTTTTTCTCATCCGAATGATCTCGCAGTTTCAGGCGTGTATGCAATATGACGTTTGGTTTGTCTATATAGTGTGAATGCCTCATGTAGTTGAGAATAGTATCTGGCATAGATTACAAAAGATTCTCATGAACAGGTAATGCTGGAAATTTTAGATGGAAGGAGAAAAAGTAGAGTAAGAATGAGCGACAGAGAAGATAGCTGGCAATACCCCATCTTACCAACCTACGACCTAGAAATCCAGTTCGTCCACTGACAAGAACAGCCCCCAGTTCCACCGTCAAAACCACCATAACCCGACGCACTCAAAGCAGAATCAGACATATTAAAAATTCCAGGTGCCGAGTTGATCAGTTGACCGCCAAACCCGCGATCTTCTACTTGTAGTTTCGCCTCGGTCGAGTTGACATGCTGATCTGATTCCATACCGTAGCAGTACACCATCTTCTTCTTGATCGAGCCGCCATGCCGATCTAGAGTGATCGTTATCGGATACGGGAAAGAACCGGGACGAACGAAGTCAGTAGCGGAGTTAGAGCTAGTTGGATTGCTAGTTCCTGTGTAGGTTGGCGTTGGTGTTGTGCTGGCAGCTGAGCTGTTACTGAGGAGGGTCTTTCCGGGGCGAGTCCAGATCTGGACGAGAAAGCGTGTCTGAGCCCAGGTACACCTGACTCGGGCATGTGCTTTACTTGGGCCGCCGTTCGCATCGCTTGTAAAATCATCGTTCTTGCTGTCCGTGAGTGGAGCAGATGACTCAAGGAAAATCGACCGGTCGAAATAGGTGTAGAAGCCGTAGTGCTCGGTGTCCTGCCCGCGATTGTATAGTCGCACGGGCTGTGATTCAGGAAGAGGGTAGAGCTCTGCAGCTGCCGCAGTGCCGTCGGAGTTTAGGTCTGGAGATGGGATGAGAGATTCTATGTCAGGGAACGAATTGTCTGATCTTCGTGACAGTTGTGAGGTGGAAATCTGGAGAGGGGAGAGTATTGTCATGTAGAAGGGCGTCTCTTCGCCCGCATAGGGAACGCTGTTCTTATCAGTGGTATTGCCCAGAAATGTCTGATCTTTCATATCTGGCGGGGATGGCGACGGGCTGAACAGGTTATCAGATCTTCTAGAAGCTTTTGCTTTGCTAGACTTCGACGCAACAGTCGTGCTATTCGGATATGTCCCATTTCTAAAACGAACCTCGACGCGAAAATTAGGTTGGTTTGCAGCATAAGGCTTGTTGGCTGACTGCTGTTCATTGGGCAAGGCGCAGCTCCAGAGGGTCGACGGCGTAATGCAGCCCGAATTTTGCACTTGTGGCTCCGGCCCAGCAACTGTTGCAATGCCTGTAGGCATAGGTGGATAGCCGGTTAAATTCAGCCATTGCGACTGGACAGGTGTCTCGTCCCCCCTTCTGGTGAGCATTATAGCGAGAATAACAGCGACCACGACAATGATAATGAAGAATGAGGCAATGGCCGCATACCACCGGCGCCTCAGTCGTCCTTCACGTCCAGGTCTCCCAAAACATCCCTTGTTGCTGAAGCAACCCCTACCGCGCCATAGTCCACCAGCTTTCCTACCGGCCGCATCTTCCTTCTCGAGCCTTCTTCGCCGATACTCTATTCTGTTACTTTCTGTAACTGGATTTGTCATTGCCCCCCGTGTGATCGGAAGGGGATCCACACGGGGTGGTAACGTGGCGGGAGTATTACGATGAGACGTATACACAGGCGCCGGGGTAGAGTGTATGTCAGATAGAGGGATTGAGCCTGTCTTTTCCGTTGCTCGCTGTAAGCCAGGGGAGACAGGACCGGGAGATTGCGGTTGTGCTTGCGGCTGCACTTCATGCTTTTGCGTCCCTTCGTCTGAAGAAGAAACTACTATGTACTGAGGCACAACTCGTTCAATAGTAGTGGTGGGAGCAGAAGACGGTGCAGGGGTATATTGAATGTATACATTCGTGACTGGCGGCGGAACGGTGCTACTTTGCTGAGCCGGTTGAACAAAAGGATTAGTCTCAGTTTGGTTGCCCGCTGGAGGTGCTGGTTCCCTAATGGTCTCTTTGGAGATTGGTTTAGTAGAATCCTCCTCGGGAGGAGCTCTCGTATCGTCTTTTGAACTGCTGTCTTCCTTCGGGCTCTCCACGGGGGTATCTGATTGTTTGTCGACGGCTGTTGACGGAGGCCAGGAAGTTGTGGCAGGAATGACTATAGATTTTGAACCGTCGGGTTCTTTGTCAACGGGTTTGGAGGCGTCATCCACATCAATAAGCACACCTCTTGGACCCGAACCACTGTCTTTTGTGGTATCTGCACTGTGGACTGGAATTTGGTCTTTAGGAGTTATCGAACAGACATGGTTGATGCATTCGAAATAAGGTTTCCCCGTAAACAGCTCGTGTGCACAAGCATGATAGTACTCGGCAGCGGCGCCCTGAACCGTTTGATCGGGAAAGACAAACGCTGCGCTACTCAGGTCACTTGGCTCCTGCGTGTGCCAGTCGACAGCTTTGTCATCGGCGAAAGGGTTGTTTTGAGTAGGCTGCCAGTCGGAGATACCTCGACTGGCCATCGTCTCTTCAGGTGTATCAGGTGAAAAGTACGATACCTCCTTCTCCCACCACTCATCACTTGATCCTGTCAAATGGGTGGCGATACTGGGAACAGGAGGTGGATGTGCGTCGATTAATGTTCTTCGGCTAGTCATTGTGCTGGAACGACCCAATAAAGGCGACAGAAGGTATGTCCACCATCCCTGGGACTGGTGCCTATTAACTTCGGTATTAACACTCAATCGACTCATTCTGTCGATTCCACTCAAACGATCAAAAGCGTTCTTAACGCTTCCGTTGGAGCATGACCTTGAACGAAGCCCCGGCCGCGATTGGATGTCTTCCTCGAAGACCGTACCCGTGGAATATGCACGTTGTTTCCTAGATGTCACAGATTGCCTTTTAAGAGTCTCTTGGTCCGCGACTTCATTCTTAGCTGATACATGCTCTGCTGGAATGGCAGGTACAGGCGGGATATCTAACTCGCTCCTTTCTATACACGGAGTGGGTTGGGAGTAAATACTAGATGCGACTCTAGGAGGGTTGCAAACTTGGCTAAAGCCTGCCCAAAAGTCATCCTCCTTTGCCGGGGTGACAACTATGGAGGGCGTGAGCGGCGTCTGCTGGGTATCTATAATGCCAAGCTCTTTAGAATATCTTTTCCGCGAAACAGTGGGTTCCTCGCGTGGCATGCTGAACCCAATCATTATCGGCCGGTCTGATGGAGATAAGTCGTCCTTGCCTCTCCGTTTTGGTGAGCCGCTAAGTCTCCAGTCAAACAAGGCAGATCTCTTCGCTGGGTTTGAGGGCTCGTCGGGAAGTCGCTGGGATCTTTGACTTGTTCCTTTCTTCAGGATGCTCTTGACCTTCTGCGTCGACCTTTCTTCGGCCCTTTCCTTTGAAAGGACCTTGAGATCATTTGGATCTACGAACCCTTCCTCCGGCGTATCATTCCAGGGTTTCGGTGTTGCTAGCGAAAAATCGGTGACCAGATTCAATCCCACGGGCCGCTCAGGATTCTTCTTGATTGTTGGTTTCGGATCGCCCGCACTCTCTGCCGCCCTTTGCACGAAGTAGTAACTATTGGCTTCGCGCATCGGCTCCTTGCCCTCCTGCCGTTGTTCGTATTCTACTTTGCGAGCAAAGGGGTTCTGGCTGGACACTTTTGCCCCCAGATGATCGAAGGGACGAAGCTTTTCCACGTCTCGCTCATCCGGGGACGAGGAGATCGGTGTGACAACCTCTTCTGTGATTGGGGACGACAAGGGAAAAGTCGGGATTGGGGGAATCCGCAGCTCAGCTTGCGGCTTCTGGCGCTTCCAACCCATCGTCCTGTGCGTTGTCAATGGAAGCCGGCTTATAGAAAACGTAGAACCGAAGTATTGGCGTGACCACAGGGCGACATACCTTAGTCAGATATGTATATCAACTAAAACAAACCGCTTCTCCACGGACCAGTAGAAAATGTCATAGACATAAGGGCGTGGTGCCGGGTCTAATAGTCCATCCAAGCCGGGTATTCCATACAATAGACAAAGGAACACATTAACAATGTATTATCCCTGTCAACAAAGCATTTGGGAGAGTGAATTGGGGGGAGGTGTCTGTCAATAAGACAAAGACAACAGCGGTACTTCGAAGTGACAGCGTGATTGTGTTAATCAGATGTTGGAACTCTGCCTTCCAGTCCTGATTTAAGAAAAGCCTGAGTATGTTTTTGGGGTCGAATTTGTAGCTGAGATGCGTAAATTGAATGAGAAAGGGCAGATTGGGAGGAGAAAGAATATAATCACAAGAACAGTGACGCGAGGAAGTCGTCCGATGGAAGAGAGCAAATCGGATGGGAAGACATTCGCTGAAGAAGTAACTCACATTAATTATTATTAGTCTAGGAGCTCATACATCAGCGCTCAGGACCTCGATCCATTTCATTGGGCATCTCTCTTCTGCAGAATGCTAAATCTCCGTGCTCCATAGTACATGCGGGAGCTGATGATGTTTGAGCTGCCTTCATTGGACGAGAAGCTCTGGTGACCCCTGCTAAATGCAGACCGGGGGTCCAAGTTCGATCAAATATTGGCCCAAGGAAAGATGCAGGAATGTTTGTAGCCGCCATGATGGAGTCGTGGGTACGGCGCTTATCCAAGACACTGAAGAAATGGCCGTGAAGCTCCCGAGCGCCAATCAGGCGTCGCGAGATCTCCTGAGACAAAAATAGATCCGACACTGATGGACCCCAAATACTTCAAGTATACGTATGTATACACATTTATCACCTGAAATAAATTGGACAGCGGATAATTGCTTTAGATGTACAATGACTCATGGAACACTCGTGCCAACTTCTGGCGAGAAAGGTTGCTTTCGGGGGACGTTCAATCAATCAATTCACATTTGGTCCCAATAACCATTCAGGACGCTTCATCAACATGATAATCACATAGACCTTGGGGATATCAATTGAAACACCATACACACTCCTATTCCAAGCTGGTTTGCGCTTTTTCGTTTTGGTACACACGCACTATAAAGGCACCCACTGTGTCAAAGTGAGGACAAACATAATGAACATACACTTCCCATATCCAAATCCAAATCCCAGATATCCCGTCTCCGATGCGAATAGATGAATCATGATGCGAAAGTTTATGAAGAAAAAGTAAAATAAAAAGGGAGATAAAGACGTCGAGGCCAAGTTCAATAAGACACCGCGGCAGAGTGTCTGCCACTGAAGGAAATCAGGAAAAGGCACGGCGATGGTGAGACGGAATGTTCGCGCTCAGAAAAAAAAAATATAAAAAATAAAAAATAAGAAGGGGGGAACCACCCGAACCAAATCTACAAGTGAGCTACAGAATGAGAAAAAGGTGACGTTTCCGCGTTCAGGGCGCAAGAGGCTGAATGGAACAGGCTCAGGACCGACATATTCGTATCACAGCCATGTCATAAAAATAATCGCGTCGAGAAGATTTCCTTTGTATTACCGTCGCTCATCAGTGTACTGCACACCTTGCATTGGTGCGACAGACCCATTCATCAGAGGCGGTAGAGTCCGTGGCTGCTCCTGCGTCATCCCGGCGCCCGGGGCGTAACCAGGAAACATGGCGCCATGTGACTGCCCATTAGCCTGTGATGTGGCCATCGAATGATGCTCGAACATTGACTGCGGTCGTGATTGCCCATTAGCTTGTTGCTGTTGCTGCTGCTGGTTAAGCTGGGCCCGCATGTCGTCCACTTCGGTCCGGAGAAGATCGTTCTCCCGGCGAGCGTTGCTCAGCATCTTCTCCAGTTGTCCAATGTATTCAATTGCTACCAAAGAGTTAGTATGGTAACTATATATAGACATAGGCAAATGTATCGTTACCTCTCGTAAGAGTCTCCCATTTACTCGACTTGTTGTTCTGGCTTTGCGGAAGACGCATCCGCAGAGCCTCGAAGCAATCCTTCATCTCGCTACGGCGTTTCCGCTCCGCCAACTTATGTGTCACCCTCAGCTCAGGTGTCCTGCTGTATGGGGTACTACCGCCGTGTAGGTCGGCCTCTCCAATAAGTCCACGAACTTGCTTGTGTTGTAGCGAATGATGGTGGACATTTTGAGGGAGTTCTGAAGCATGATCAGTAATTGATAACTCCACAGACCGGCATATGCTGCCGAATGTCACAGCTTGACATACCATGCTGACCACGAGGCAAACGGGAATCCGAGTAGATGCTGCTTGAAAAGGACTCCGCCGTGCTTCCTTTTCTGCAAAACTGTGCGTTCGACTTTTCGGTTGTGGAAGAGATCGAATTGGACCGTGCAACATCCGGATCTGGGAAAGCGTATGCAAGACCAGCTGTGGGCGCCTCCGCATTGTAAATTTCTGAGCGAGGGTTCGACGAGATCGCAGGGGCAGTGCGGCCAGCCGCAAATCCACGATGTTCGCCAGCCCGTGGGCCCAAAGGGGAGAGGGGCTGCCCCCCAGAATACCGGGGGCCTCGGTAAGTATTATTCATATTCACATCCATAGATATTCCACGCTCCCGTTGTAACCCCGAGACGATCGATGTCTGCGACGCGTTTGTGCTATGATAGGGAGAAGCGGGGTTTATGGCAAGGGAGCTTATTCCCTGATTCATCCGACTATCAATACTGCTCCGTCGTGACTCTGCGGGCTCTGCAATGCTACCTCTCTGAGATGGCGCGTCATAGTTCTGGTTAATGGACGGAAGCGCTGGATTTGGCTGCGCCGAGCCAAAGTTCGGAGATGGCTGTGCACCCGAGGAGGAAGGAGTATTGGCGTTCGAATGGTCGTTGGGATAAGGAGATCGATCGGAGACCGTGGACACGCGATTGGGAGACGGCTGAGAGGACGTAAGGAATGAAAGAGAAGGGTAGTTACCGGTCCCGTTTGTCGCAGTGGAGTAGGTAGAGGATCCTGAACAAATCGTGTCAGCACTCCTTCACCAACGAAGGTAATGTGGAGATTTTACTTGTGCTCTGAGGCATTGACCAATTCCCCGAATCGCGCTCGATTGTATTCAACGACACATTGCCGGGCGACTTCTCCGCTGGAGGAGCGGCGGTGGTGGTCATACTCGCTGTCAACGTCGATATCGAGGGGAGGGTCTGCGATGAAGATACTGTAGGGGTTCGGGGTCCATTGGTGGCAGGCTCCCACGGCCGATGTGTAAGCGTGGCTTCCATGGTCGATTATTTACGGTATGCGTGCCAATGCGGAAAACGAAAAGGAATAGTGTATGAACGAGCGTCCTGGTACTGATTCTAGGATAGACCAAATTCGAGCGCACTTATTTCATGTTCCACGAACAGGTAGGCAAGCAGTCAGATGGGTCGAACTGTCGGTCTGATTTTCAAGACGATAGAATATCCGTCGTCGCGAGAAATGATCGCAGAATCGTGTCGCTGGCAGTTGTTCCAGACCTCGACAGTGGCGATTTGCTGTCGTAGAAACGCCCAGAGAGCGTACCTCCAGGTTGCTTCTCTATTTCCGGATACCCTGCAGAATACTCCCTGCAATCCAGAGCCCTGTGTAAGAGACCAAAAGAGACTCTTCCCGTGATGTCTAGGCGTGACTCGGCAATGCGACACGGAGGATATCCGTCAACCAGGAACCAGTCGGACGTCGACCCACAAAATACAAAATCCGCCACGCAGAAATTTTTCCACTGGCAAAAATCAAATTCGATATTAGAAATCCGGAATATATTATAAGGACGTCGACGAGAAGTATGGGTTGTGAAGAGCAAGTCTGGACGGGTAGTAGAGGATGGACGGTTGGGGTGGTGGAAATAACGTGGTAGGAATGACCGAAACCAAGTGTACTGTCGAAACACTGGGTGGAAAATTTGGGGGTTTTAAAAAAGAAAAAAGAAAAATGTTTCTAAATAAAATGCAAAAGGCGAATTTTCTTCCCTTGAAAATAACAATGCAATTTCACGTCAGCATGAGATGCGGAAATTAGGTACAGACGGTAGCAGGCAGAGCCAATAACGCCGGGCCATGGGTTCGCAGATGATGAATCTCACAGACAGCAGCTTACCTTAAAAACGGAAGCGCAAACGCTTAAGAGGCGCAGCGGAACGTGGCACAAAATCCAAAGGAAAAACAATTGGGCAGGAAGCACGCTGTTTAGGGCAAAGATCCCGACCGATGATGGCCAGCAGAACTTTATTAAGACCGGCGGAAAAGTAGTATAGACTTGCGCCGGGGGTGGGAGGTTGAAGACAGGACTCGGGGAGAGAGAGGCGCGGGGGGAGGAGATTAAAGGAAGGGAAGGAAGAGAGAAGAAAGTATTCCTCCAGAGGAAGAGACAAAATCGGTCGAATCAATTGTGAGTGTGAGAGGGAAAGATGATCGGAATCAGAAAGTGAGAGGGTAAAAAAAAAAAAGAAAAAAAAGGAAAAAGGAAAAAGGAAAATTAAGAAGAAAAAAAATGGGTTGCGAATAGGTAATAATAATAATAGCAACTGGGAAGAAGGAATACGGAGGAGGAGTGTACCTCAGACAGTGGAACTCCAAGAAGTTTGGAACTCGATCAAGTGGGAAGGACTAAGGCAATCTAGTCGCGGAAGCTATAGGTGCTAATAGGTTGGGGCGGCAGCGGAATCGAGGATGGCTGAAAGAAAATGGAAATGCAGCAGACAGGTAAAAAATTACTGCGTCGGAGTTGATAGTTCCCGTACCAAGTCCCGTATTAAGACGCGAGACAAAGGGAAGAGACTCGTCAATATACTCTAACCCAGGTGATCAGAAACGTTTTGAAAAGGGATAAAGGTCCTGGATCATAATATTTGGAAGAAGAAGGGTTAAATCGATAGTCAAAGCAAAAATAAAAGAGGATGAATCGATATGGAAGGACGTATTATACTACTACCTAAACCGGAGATGACCGTCCCTGTAATCCACTGCCAGTCGCTTAGAGGGAGAGAAATAAAATAAGTCGAGAGTAACAGAGTTGATCAGGGCTAAGAGGAGGATTTATGACGAGGTTGATTGACACATACGGTTCATCCCACTGGGAAATTTTAGATTTATGGGAGAAATTTAAAGTGGTCATGACCGACTCTACGGAAACTTCAACACATGGTGCATGGTGCAGTCCCAAGTCACTCACCCCCCCCCCCCCCCCCCCTTCTTATCCAGATCAGGTACTGTACCATGCCATCATAAGTTAAAAAAAAATAAAAAAAATAAAAAATAAAAATAAACGAAAAATGAAAATACAGAAGTATGTAACCCTGTACTGACAGCGTTTAAGCCCTCTTGCCTATATTGCACACACGCTGTATACACACAGACACTGGCATGCTTTTGGTTTCAATCCTGAAAAAGGAAACAGTCTCTACATATGTTTGACCAAATAACATCACATCGGAAGTCTTGATGTTGGCTCACTAACGGTTTGGTGTAACTGCCAAATAGAATAGAAAGAAAAAGTAAAGAAAGATAAAGAATGGAGAGTACTGGAGAAGTTTTATCCGATTTATGCACTGTTACTACCAGCAGTGAACACGAGTGATATTTTTAAGGTGATTAGAGACCGGGTAAAGTCATACCAACTGCATTCATATGACAGCGGCCGTGACTCTCGAACTGGCGGATATTGCGGAGTAGTTAACAGAAATTTGGGGATCTACTCTCGGAGGAAAGACGGAGAAGAATAGATACTGAATAAAATCCATCAGGTAGTAGTAGTAATAGTCTAGTCAAGCACTAGACCTCGAGAGAAGCGGCACTACTGCATGGAAATGGGACACAGGGGCCACCGCCACGAGGCGGTCTTCTCTGGGGGTCAAACTCAACTGGGGGTACGTACCCGTACCCTCCTTGAACACCATCATCCATGGTTAATGTCGAGCCATATTTTTGAGTCATTTAAGCATGGCCATAGTTCCCCGACTTCTGTCGAATGTCAGGTACCAAAGTTGAGATTACTTGACCAGCCAATAGTACTTCAAATAAATATACCCTGTTTGAATTAGACACTATCCTCGAGTCTCTTTTTGCTGTCCTCCAGACATGTTCAAGTCGACACATGCAATACATACATATATACTCTTTACCACATATGGCTAGTTTTATCTAGGTACCGCTATTTCTTGACATGTACAAGACAGTAGGTAACTAATATATATATTCCTGAAGCTCGTCCTCGCTGTGTAGCCTTGCGAGCACCATTGCGATCAGATCCTGTTCATGTTACTCGACATATATAGTAACGGTACGTGCGCTATCAAAGATACTGCACCTTCATCAGTCTAGATGATGACTCTTACCGTCACTTCTCGCTTAAATTTCTCGCTCGCTCTTTTACCTTCATCGATTCTACAGCTTCCCTTTCAAGTCTCATAAAGTTTGGAACACAATAGCCGAGAGATCTGCCCTTTTAGAGAAATTGTAAGGACTTATCTTGGCAATCCTCTTGTCGATCTGACCTGGCGATACAGTACAAAGGCGGCTAGGAAGAGGGTCTTAATGTCTAATTCTGTTTTTTTTTTTCCCTTTGCTTTGCCTCCCCCCGCCCCACTCTGAATCTGCGTGTCGAGCCGGAGACCGACCTCAGAATTGGGAGCCATGCTAGCCGATGGAGGCTTAACTCAAAACAGGGTAGGGCCTGTTTGCCAGACTTCCATCGGCCACGGGGGTCCCCACTTTTCAAGGTAGAAAGTCAAAGATCCATAATCGAACTAGTGGTCCAACGGGGAAACTTTGTTGTGTGTCTGCCTGTTTGAAACTTAGCCCCGGGGAGGAGGGG
>NW_019170237.1:0-14323 GCF_001792695.1 Aspergillus bombycis | reverse complement strand
ACCACCGAATCCACCACGACCACCGAAGCCACCACCGAAGCCACCGCGGCCTCCAAATCCGCCCGGTCCGGCACCGGCAAAGCGATCCTCACGAACCTCCAAAGACCGACCCTGCCAGTCGTAGCCATTGAACTGTTGGATAGCATTACGGGCATCCTCCGGAGATTCAAAGGCGACAATGCCGGAGCCCTTGGGACGTCCAGTAGCATCGGTATGAACATCGGCACGGACGACGGCGCCTTGCTGAGCTGTAAAGTGTTCTTGGGTCAATCACGGATTCAAATTCCGGACGCAGAATGGGAGTGAAGGTTGGCAAACGAGGTTGTTTGGAGGGAAGCCTCTGTCTTGCACTTACCTGCTTGGCGGAAAAGATCCTTCAGGTCCTGCCAGCCAACATTGAATGGAAGCTAAACGTGCCTAAGTCAATATCTCTGCCGTGCGTGATCTCGCATTATATCCAAGGTACGAGGACGGGGGCAACAAACATTGGACACGTAGAGCTGTCTTCCGCCAGCTCCACCACCGTAACCACCACCACCACCGCCGCCACCACCAAAACCGCCGCGGCCACCGCCGCCGCCGAAATCCCCACGAGAAGGGCCACCGGTGAAACGAGGTTCGGGTTCACGGTCCTGAGACGTGTCAGCATGTGGGAGAGCCCGCTGTGGAGGCATTAAAGGGCTTGACATACCTCGCGAACGTAGACTAGACGACCCATAAGGTTCTGGTTGCTAAGCGTGTTGACCGCATTTTGCGCTTGCTCCCTGGTCGCGTATTCCACAATCCTACTCGACGATCAGTAATGCCTTCCAGGTGGACATAACGGGGCGTCATGCAGAAACATACCCGCATCCCTACAGTATCCCGGACGGCCAGGCCCAGCCCGTCAACCCAAACAGTCCATCAAAACGAACCAACAAGGGGAAATGGAAAAAAAAGCCAGAAACACAAAGGGGAAAAGGAACCAGCCACACTACGCATTGGCGCCCACCTTCGACATTCCATTGGGAAGTAATAAGACGTCGGCAAAGATGACCTCACCAGCTGTACGGCGCGGAAAGATAGTCCCCCTCCAAGTCAGCCACAGATTCCAATCCAACAAAAAGCGCATCACATCTCCGACACAATATGACCCTGCTCACCCTGTCTCATAAAGTCTTTCAAGTGATGCCACTTGACATCGTAGGAAAGGTTTCCCACATAGACCCGACGGTCTTGTTGGGAAGACTCGCGCACTGCTTGCATCATTTGTTCTTTGGCGACAGCGCGGTCCTCAAACGATCTCGGAGGAGGCGGGTAGCTGCTGCGTCCACCGTAACCGGAACCAGAATGTCCTCCAGAGGCGCCTGGTGCAGTACTCATAGGCGAACGGGAACGGCGTTCACTGCGGCGATAATCGTCACGACTCCGAGAGCGACTCCGAGGCGAATAGGAGCGACGGCTACGTCGAGGGCTGCGCGAACGACGACGGGGTGAACGAGACCTCTCGCGCTGTGCGTGGTCAGTATCGTAGTAATCGGCCGGCATCGACACGGATGGGGGGGGAGAAAAGAAGAAAAAAAAGGGAAAAAGAAAGAAAAGGGGATAGGAATAGCTAGAAAAGTATGACGGAGAGTGAATGGAGAACGAGATCTGCGCAGTGGCTTTCCAGGGTTGCAATTGGGTGTTCCGACTCCTTGGGACCGAAGGCAGCCTTCACACCATTGAATTCCGGGAGAGGAGAAGCCCAAGTCAGGTGACGGGGACGGGGACGGGGCGCTTAACAAAGCAATGGAGTAAGAATGGAGGACCCGGAGGACGGGACCCGCGAGACAGGTGGGGAGTTTCCTTCAGACCTGAAGCTAATGCACTGCCACCAGGGTGTCTTTTGTGATGGCTGTTTGGGGAAAAGGAGAACCAAAAAAAAGGGAAAAATAGAAAAAGAAAAGAAACAAAAACACCAGATACAACTGTTTCATGTGAGTTAGGAAACTGGCACCATGAATACCAACGCGGTGATATCTGGAGTCCGAACGTCCACCGTCCAAAATCGGCTGGTATACTTGGAACCCTCTAGCCATGGTCACCTCCCAACTGGTACGGATCGGTTGTGGTTTCTGGGGTGGACCAACTATTGCGCAAAACCAAGAAAATATAACAACACAAGGCAGAGTAAAAAAAAAAGAGAGAGAAAAGGAAGGATCATTTAGAAAATAAAAAGTATGAAGGAGGTATCAAACTGATGCAAGATCGAACGGTGTGGAGGGACAATACTTACTTGATATGGTCGATAAACGTCAGCTGCAGATTATACCTTAAATGTAAGCAACAAATTTGACGATCCTCAGAGCACGAGGAAATAGAAGTAAGAAGACAAAGAAATACCAGTCAGTGATGACGCGGATGGGGGATTTAGAACAGAGGAACAACTTAGGGAGTAGGAGAGAGAAAAGAAGGAAGATGTTGTGAAAGTGTGAGAGAAGAGGTAAAGGAGGGTAACGGCGGGGTGTGAGGGAAGAATAAAAAAAGCAAAGTAGCAGGATAAAAAAAAACAAAAAACAAATAGGGTAACAAGGAAAGCAGTGAATGCGAATGAATGCGCCCGTCCAATTCAGACCACTCTGTCAGACCTTCACTCGGGACGGGGAGGACAGGATGAAAGGAGCATGCGGTATGATTGGCGTTCCCGTGGGAAACCGAAATGCACGCCTTTCTGCCCGGTGGATAGCTTTGGGTAATCAGGTAAGTCAGAAGAGGTTTAGATGGACTGACCCTTCTTGCGATCTCCGAGGAGCCGGCGTAAGGACTGGGATGGGAGGGGGTGGACGATGATGGGTGGAGAGTAAGGCTACTAGTCCAAGGCACGGCATAAGAGGGGAAAGGAACAAAGTCAAAAAAGGGACGGCCGGTTCCTACAGTAGTGGGAAGCCCGGAAGTGAGGTGACCTTTCATGGCTGATGTGGATGTTGCAGCAGCTATCAAAAGGCCAAGATGGGGAGGGGGGAAGAGAGAACCCAGGGTAAGTATGGCAGGTGTCAGTCTTCAGTGGGTATAGGAGGATCAATTGGGTTCTGGAAATCCACTGAAACCCATCATTCTAGATTATAAGACCAACAGAAGGAGTGGGAATGTAAACAATGTGGTAAGGACATTGGGATGGGGGTTGCTGATGTTGATGGGATGTTTTTGATAGTAACCCTGAACGAGAATAATCATCCTGATTAAAAAAAAAAAAGCATATAACCAACAAACGGCCATGGAATCATGCAGAGAAGCAAATGTATAGGAGAGAATTAAAATAAACAAATAATAACAACAAAGACAGCACCAATAAAGAAAGCGAATTAAGTCACCTACCCATGCCGGTTCGTGATGCTGCAATCAAGAGGGGAGAATGGGGGAGGAGAATGAGAGGAGATGTGTTGTTGTGTTGTTTGGAAGGTCTGGACTGTTGTCACTGGAGAATGTCGATGCTGAATGGGCGGATGCTCAACACCCAAACAGGATTCCAGAGCAAATCAGAGGGACGAAGAGAGAGGGGGGGGGGGGAAGGGGATCAAAAGTACTAAAGGGAAAATAGAAAAACAAATTCTAAAAAACAAAAAATCAATAATATCGATTGGAACGAAACGAAAACGGAGAACCTCCGGAAAGTTCAGTCGACACTGTAATATTGGCAGGGGTGATGGTTGCAAGTTGGCCTTTCTTTAATATTCGTACGGTCTGATCTCACTGTCCTCGACCGGTCAACGTTACTTCCACGCGGGGGTGGGCAATAAGAACTGGGGAAAGGGAAGGGGGGAAATAAGACAATGGGAAGTGGAAGAGAGGAGAGGTAGTAGAGAAGCAGAGACAGAGACTTACATTAATTATGCCGACGGGGGAAATGAAAGGAAAGGCGGCAGGGACAAACAATCAAGAGACTCCGTAATCATGCGTTCAATATCGTCCCCATCGCAGATGAGATGAGATGCAGCTTGACTGTCATTCTGATGAAATGAACAATCGATCGCCCATGGATATTATTCAATTCTCGTTTAATTCCTATTTCCCATGCCACTCATCATCCAAGACCGGGATCAAGCTTTGCATACTGGTAGCCATGGCAGTGCAGTAATTATTACTCGAGATTCCATCTGCAAATCAAACCTTTAGCATCCCTATTAGGTTCTCTACTTTTTTTTTGTTTTTATCTCTTTGCGCTTATCCCCGTACATTGTTATATAGATTGAGTATTCATATCAGATGCGATAGGAATTTGATCCCAAATAGGAAATCAGCTATATAACTCGGGATGGAATCCTTTTTGCCTTGGCTTCTCGATCTTAGATAATCACCTGCAGCCTGTCTATACAGCATAGTAGATACCTTGAAATAATTCAACACCATATTAGCCAGGGATAACCCCATGGAGATCGATTCTAGTTCTCAACCAACAGTCAATTACACATGCGGGTATATACATCTAATTGACATGAACTCATATCCTCCAATACACAAGAAGTAAAAGTAACCACCCTCACCTTGAACCGATAAGAACTTGCACATCCTATCAACCCAATAGCCCTCCTCCCCTCCCCCCCCAGAATCAAAAGGAGCAAATACAAAAAGCATTAAACATTCACCCAACCCCGGTACCTCAGAAAGCAACCACAATCGCACATCATCTGACAGTACGAGGTTTAACTCCAGTCAACTTCCAATCTTGGCTCCGCTCAGGCCACCGCTTAAGCCCACCCGAGAAAATCCAACAGAATAAGTTCCGACAACACCCAAACCCTCGATCGCAACCACCAAACATCAAGCACGAACACCCAATAACCATGGCACAACCACACCATTTAACCCGCTACCACGCGGCCCTCCTATCAACTTCTAAACGTCAATTAGCCCGCACCACCCGCACCATCATCCCCCAATGCACTCGCCAATTCCAGCACCAAACCCGACCAGCCCGCCGTCACCCTACTCCAGCATACCTCACATTCTCTCCCCTCTCACGACCAACCAGACGACCCTACCACTCCGAACACCACCCTGACCCCCCACCTCACGAATACACCAACTCCCAAACTACCATCCTTTCCGCTGCTCTCCGCCATGTCCCGACCCACGGCTTCACTCGCGACGCCCTCACCCTCGCGCCCGCGATAGCGGCTTCCTGGATGTCTCGGTGCAATTGCTCCCCCGCGGAGAGTTCGACTTGGTTCTTTTCTGGCTAGCAAGCGTCGAGGATTATTGCGCGCCAGCGTGGACAATGGACTCTTCGAAAAGGATGAGCGGGTGAAGGCCGGACTGAAGTTGTCTGTGGAGGAGAAGACGAAGATCTTGATCATGGAGAGGTTGAGGATGAATACTGAGATAAGACATCAGTGGCAGGATGTATGTGCTCCCGTACTTGTCTCAAATCCTGCTATCTATGCCCGGGGGGGGGGGAATTGAGGCGCAATGATTCTGATTCTGATATTTGTTATCTATTATAGGCTCTGGCGCTTATGTCACTGGCGGGTAATATCCCTCTTTCGCTATCGGAGTTGCATGCGCTTTCGTCGGAAATCTTGACGCTCGCTGGTGATGCTTCGGTTGATGCGTCGTGGTATACGAAGCGGTTGTCTGTTGCGGCGATCTATGCTTCGTCGGAGGTGGTTATGACCCGGGATCAGAGTCCTGGTCTTTCTGAGACGGAGGCGTTCGTGGAGCGGCGTGTTGAGGATAGTTCTGCTATTGGGGAAAAGCTGACCGGATTCAAGCAGTGTTTAGGGTTTGTGGGGTCGACAGCCATAGGACTGGGGAGGAGCTGGGGATTGAAGATTTAATGGATGGCCCTGTATGATTTGTACTATTACTACGTCTGGTCTTGGTGGGTGTGTATATGCTTCTATTATGTGAGTGTCTTAATATACAGTATGTTTATGTTTCCTGGACACGTGTGACCAGTGCTACTGAGAAGGTCTTCTCTCCTGTACTCGTCGCTCAATCCGGTGCATCCACCCCTCTGGCCCGAGCAGCTCGCGGACGGCCTTCCGATTCGGTGCCAGATCCCACCACGGTTCACGGCGCGGACCGCGGTTCTCATTACGCATCCGTTTCCAATGCTGTTTCAAGTCCCGGTCACGCTGGTTGACGATTCCAGTTAACAGCCCGCACGTGCGATGGTTGGGCTCGATGCCAATCACCTCCATCTCCCGTAGGAGAGAAACCACTCCGGGGATGTCGTGGCAGCCGCGCCAGTAGAAGTAGATCAGCTCATTGTAAAGCCCTGTTGAACTACCTAGAACGGCAGAGGCACGGCCATGCGACTTAATCGTGGCTCGGAATTGGCTGATAAGCGGGGAATTGGGGAAGTGCAAGTTGAGAAGACGGAAGGCCACGAGCAGCATCTTGGGATATAGAGCCGTGACGACGGGCTCCACCGGAACCGATTTGGGAACCTCCAGATGAGAGGGCTCCGTAGGGGCATGGGGCGCTTGGTTCTTATCCTGGCCCATATCAAGACCCTGTACTAGACGGACATCCCCGAGGTGCTGCAGCATGGAGAATATCCTTTCTTTGCAAATGTCCCACACCCCCGTATCTTCTTTGCCCTGATCAATGGCTGCCCGGAGGGCGCTCTCAATCTTTCCCGCCTCTTTCTTCACAATCAGCTCAATCGCCTCCTCCATAGATATCTGATTGCTCTCCAGCAGCTCCGAAATATCCTCACTACTGTACTCGGACTTCCGGAGTCTCTCCTGCAACTCCATATTCTGAAGTGTAACCGGGGTATCTGTCTCTGCAGATTGCCCCTCAGCGGAATCTGTCGTCGCACTTTTGCGCTTTTTCTTCTGCTTCATGTCTTTAAGCACCGCCTCGAAAATCTCCGAGATCTGCGCCATTTCATTCTTGTCCTCCTCGCTCAGCTCCGGCTTCTGCGTTTCGGCTGTCGGTGTGTCGTTCTGAACAGCCCCCAGCTGTTCCAGCAGGTCGCTGAACACTTGTTTCTCGCCGCGGGTCATGGTAAGAGGGTTTGGTTTCACGTGGGGAGTCTTTCTCGAGACCGTAGCCGCTCGTTTATGCAGATAGCTGCGTCTTTCCGTGGATTCGTTACCGTGCTCGGTCTGAGGCTGCGAGCCTGCTGGCTTATCTGCGCTGCTGTCATTTTGGGAAGATTCTGTCTGGGACGGGTCGTCGGGGGTATTGGGGCTCGAAGTAGAGTATGTTTGCGAACGACATCGTAGCGGACGAGGGAAAGAACCAGAGAGCGTGCGAGTTTGATAAAGGAACGGAGCGAGTGAATTGCGTGTTGTCACTGCCAGCAACGACCGATGAAGATGTCCACTCATAGCGATCTTATATAGACAAATGCACTGAAAAGCTCTATTATAGCAATGAAAGACCGTTCAGCATGCTTTTCATATAATCTATATAAACGGCTCTGGGGTAAAAAAAAAATAGGCGTCTATTAGTCGAGCAATGCTGTGATGATGAAGCTTTATGTTGACTTTTTGCCTCTGCCGTGGAGATTAACGCAGATCAAAAGCCAATTACCGCTCTTAACCTCCACGTGACAGCGCGATGCCTGCGCGCGTTTCCTGACTTTCTCCGCGCCGGCGAAAAGGTTGCACAGGAACTCATTGTTATAATCGGACGAATCCAGACCAGCGCAAACACTCGCAGTATAGAAATATCTAGCGTCTCGCCATGGGTAACGAAGAGATCTCCGATTTCGAAAAGCAACGGCTTGCGAATATCGCGGAGCGCGATGCGCTTCTCAAGCAGTTATCGCTAAACGCGCAGTCCCTCTTCACGCCGACGTTGCCAAATCGTGCGACGGGGGCCCAGACAAAGGCGAAGAAAAAGCCGGCTCCGAAGAAGATCAAGAAGGAAGAGGAGTCACCTGCGCCGCGGCGCATGTCCTCACGTCTGAGAGGTATTGCGGCAGATAGTGAGGTGGCGAAGCGGAAAGCAGAGGAGCAGCACCAGGCTTATCAGGAGGCAGAGAGGGCCAAGAGAGTGAGGAAGTCGGATCCATTCTCACTGGATGAGATATTCGTTTCGGGCCAGAAGCTTAGTGGGGATGGCTTGCTTGGTGTGGATGTTGTTACGAAAGGCGTCGCGGTGCCTTATCAGCGGACCTTTGGCGATGATGATATCAAGAAGACAACGGATAAGGAATTGAAAGCTGTGAGAAAGGAGATGAGTGAATTGCAGCTGTGGGAGCCTTGGGAACCTGGCCGTATGATATACACTTGCTGCGCATGCGTTGCTTTCGCATGCTAACTGTGGTTTAGGAATCAAGCTCACACCCGAGAGAGTGTATACCATGACATTCCACCCATCGGAGACCAAGCCATTGATCTTTGCTGGAGACAAGATGGGTCACCTCGGTGTCCTGGACGCATCACAGGAAAAGCCGATTTCAGTGAAGCAGGAAGACGACGAAGATGAAGAGGACGATGACCCTGACCCAGTCCTGACGACCCTTAAGCCACATACCCGCACAATAAGTTCCATGGTAATCCACCCTTCCAACCCGACTCGTTTATATACAGCCAGTTACGACAGTTCCATCCGAGAAACCGACCTGGAAAAGACAACATCGGTGGAACGGTACGCCCCTGATTCAACGTCAGACGACGTTCCATTGTCTGGTCTGGACATGGCTGCCGATGACTCTAACACTCTCTATTGGACTACCCTGGAGGGTGAGTTCGGCCGATACGATATACGCACACCCAAGCAAGACTCGGTAGCCGTCTGGAGTCTATCCGAGAAGAAGATAGGCGGATTTTCGCTACTCCCGACGCAGCCGCACTATTTTGCGACGGCTAGTCTGGACCGGACCATGCGACTGTGGGATATCCGGAAGCTATCACGTCGCGAACCTGTTGCTGTGGGAGAGCACCAGAGTCGATTGTCCGTTTCGCATGCGGCGTTCAATAGCGCCGGACAGGTTGCGACATCTTCTTACGATGACAGTCTGAAGCTGTATGACTTTGGTGCCAAGGGAATTGCTTCCTGGAAGCCAGGACATACCCTTTCAGATGAAGAAATGAAACCCGACACGGTGGTACGGCACAACTGTCAAACTGGACGATGGGTTACCATGTATGACCCCTATCCAAAAGTAACGATTATCAGGTGAAAGGGAGGACTAACCCACCATCTTATAGTCTCCGTCCTCAATGGCAAATAAATCCCCAGTCGCATATCCAACGATTCTGCATCGGAAATATGAATCGCTTCGTCGACGTCTACAGTAGTTCGGGTGACCAACTGGCGCAACTCGGAGGCGACGGCATCACTGCCGTACCCGCCGTTGCGGTTTTCCATCGAAGTAAAAATTGGATAGCCGGTGGTACAGCCAGCGGAAAAATATGTTTATGGATGTGAATTGGCTACATCATGAGCGTTGTGTATATGTGTTTACAGGTCTCTGTTGCCTCCCAATAATCTAACCCTATTTTGCTTGGTCGTTCCTTCGTTGCTTCGTTCCACGTCATACTCTGTGGGTTACCGATTGTACAGAAATCAAAGGAGACTATATAAACCATTCATGAATCAAGGACTTCAACCAGCAGGAGTCGTGGTCTATCCGCGCCAATTGGATACTCATTTCGTCTATGCCAAAAATAGAAAGTGAAGGGAAAGACACTATTTACACAAATCGAGACACTGTTTTTTGCAACAGTCTGGTTTAACAAGACCCTTGCCGTTCACAGCAACCCAGGACAGTGATATTTCACATCCAGCGTTACTCGCAGGATCTCTCGCTTCCCACGTCAAAAACAGCAATCAGAGCAGGGTATCAACACCATGACAAATGCTTTCCAAAAATTGGGAGAAGTAGAAGGGAAAACGCGTCAAGTCATGAGCACATGTGTAGGGGAAAAGGAAGAATGTACACCGTAAGATGCAGGGATTTGTTTGCACAGATCCGCCGTGTTATACAAAACCGTTGCCGCCTGCTAAAAAATTTTAAAGGACGATCAGTTCAGCATCCACGGTTGCCTAAACCAAAGCCAAAACGCATTCCAAGGTAAAGAGATGAAGAGGAAGCCTCCCTGGAGAGGAAGATAGAGATCAAAAGGATGAAAAGGTGATAACATGCGACAGCCTTGTCACCTTGTGTCGGCACCGTGAGGTGTAAATTGCGAAAGGGCTATATAGATGGGTTAGCCAGTAAAGGTAGGCCAGGTTGCCCGTCAAAACTCATTTCGGAGTTCTTCTCGAGATTGCTGTTGAGCATGCTCTCGGTCCCTCGCGCGGCGTCTAGATGTAGCCGGAACAAAATCAAAGAATCGGTACTTGCTCGTCGTCTCCCTGGTGATACTAGACCTGCGAGGCTTAGAGGAGTCTGGATATTCAAGAGAATAAGTCGAAGAATTCTTGGAACTACCAGTGCTATCACGTGTGTCTGACCATCGTGGTATCGAGAAAGGCACACGGCTCTGGTCCCATGTAGCCGACGAAGAGCTTGGAGGGGTATCATCATCACCGCCGTCAGCGGCATAATCGGTTGACCGGCGAGGGAGAGAAGGCCGCGAAGCAAAGTAGCCGATTGAGTTTCGGTGACTTCCGGTGATAGATGCAGATCCCGCAATTGCCGTCTCCGTGGCCGGCGTGGTGGGCTTGGAGCTCTCCTCATAGAAAGTGGCCGACCGTTCCATAGAGTCAACGAGTTCTTCCCACTTGACCTCGAGATCTCCACTTGGGCGCTCTGCTTGCTCGGCTTTACTCAAACATTCCTTGGTACGTCGGTCGAGGTGAAGCGCCATGTCATGGAATTTCTTGAGTGCCGGGTCCAGCTCCTCTATCTCGTTAAGCCTCTGGGGTGCGCCTTCAAGCCATATCCGAATCAAGATCGCAAAGCTGCGAGGGTGGTCTATCAAGAAAGGAAGACTAGGGAAACCTTCCCGTGACGTGGGAGGTAAGCGACCAAGGATTTGAATTGGGGTGGCATAGGACGGTGTGACGATTGGAGTTGGTCGGTCGGCGGGTATTGCACAGATTGAATCCACGAACTGTTTGAAATCGGCACGATTGCCTACCAAGAACTTGTTCATAGGCTCCATCCAAGGCTCTTTGCTCCCGAACGTAGTCATGTTGGCCAATCCTTGCAAAGCTTTCGCAATCAGGGTCAAAGTACGTTGGGCTCGAGGGCGAGGGTGATCTACATCTAATGTGTTAGTCATAAAATGGAACGGTTCGAGGCCAGTAAAAGCATACCTTTCAGCAATCCAAACAGCTTTGGGTTGAGGATTGCTGGACAGAAGAACCGCAGAAACAAAAAGCCCGAGACGCTACTATAGGTGACAGTGCGTAGAAAATCGCCGTAACGATCTTCTGCGCATGCCCTGACATGACGAAATATTAGTCGCAGCTCGGAAGGGCATCGAGACGCGGAGTTTGCAATCGATTTCCAAACACTGGTGGTGAGAGAGATGAGATTTCTCCAGTTGCGTTCCAGATCATCCGAACGATGCACACGAGAAGGGTCTACTTCACACTCCGGATCGCTCTCGTCTATATCACGTAGACGCTCTCCGATTGTTTCTTCGAGATACTCCTTTCCTAGTCTACGCATATGGTAGTCCAGCGCCTTCGTTAGAAGGGAGTTGCCTCGGAAAAGAAGATTGGCCTCCACGGTTGCCGTTCGCCCCAAA
Organism: Aspergillus bombycis; assembly: GCF_001792695.1. NCBI lineage: Eukaryota > Fungi > Ascomycota > Eurotiomycetes > Eurotiales > Aspergillaceae > Aspergillus > Aspergillus bombycis. The sequence continues at coordinate 2,699 of NW_019170237.1, read as the reverse complement.
TCCCTTACGAGGACTTCTCTATCCTGGCCAGACTCTCTTGTGTCATTGGAATGGATCCTGGTAGTATATCTAAGCCTGTTCGCGGTCGATTCCTTGTGAACCCCATCAATCTCATCTTCGACCAGGGCCGATATCCACTCAACGGTGGTCCCCGACACCTGAAAGATGTTCAAGAGCGCCTCTGATAGTAATGTAAGTTCCGAAGATAGAATCTGGGCCATGTTGATGGAAAGTCCATTGGTGAAAGAATGGAGAAGCTCCGACATTGGGGTGTATTCATGGGACATAAGAACGACCGTTTCTTCCATCCGAGCTCTCATCAGCATCTCACCTACGGGTTGGTCTCGATCATCAAGGATCGGCCACCACTTCTCGACCTCCACGCCCGGCTCCAGGTCATCCAGTCGAAGTTCTACCCTTCCAAATGTCGCGTCGTGAGAGGACAGCTCAACGTCATCCAACACACGCATAGGGTAGCTATCCTGATTCAAGGCATACGACCCATGCGCGATAAGTGACCAGTCTTTTTGGGACGGATTGGGGTTCTTTACAAGGATCGAAACTTGGGATAAGACAGGCGGGAGGTCATTGAAAGTGAAATCTTCCCGCCAGAAAGGATTTGCCGTGCGGTACTTGACAGCGGTTTTGGCCCGGATCTCTCCGTCTAGCAAGACCTCAGTATAATAATCGTTCACGGCGCCCGTTGGCGTCGAGCTGCTATGAGACCGGGATTGCTTGCGACTTCGAGGGGCCTCCTCCGACTTGCCACGGAATAATTTGGCCTCGGTAACTCTCACAGTGAGCATCCTCTCAATCCGGAACATGTCCGCTATAGAGGCAGCGGAAGCATCGGATCCTGGAGCCTTCGCCGGATTGTCTTCGATTGACGTTTCAGGACCGTATAGTTCTGGAATTGTGAAGGCACGCAAAAGAACGAACCATACCTCAAACAGCACCCGGCTTTCGAGGGCTAGGTACACCGGACGTGTCAGCCCCGATACGGAGTGCGCCGCATACTGCGGATATATGGCAATACAGAATTCGTCTTCCAAAACCGACGAGTTCAACCGTTGGACGGCACACCGGGAGAGCTGAGACAATTGGATGCAGTGCACAAATGTGATGTCAGATTCGGTGAAGAGTTTGAAAACGCCATTCTCCTGCAGCGTGCAGCTGACCCTTTGCCAGGATGACGAGAGCGCACGTTGCTGACGGTACGTTGAAATCCGGCGACCAGACGAAGGTCGAGCACCCGAGGCATTTGGTCTATCCCATAGGAGCATCTTGCCCACTTTGATAATGGCCGCTTCTTTCTGAACCGTGCTTTCAGAGTTTCTCCGACGGTCGGCAAGACGACGGTCACCTATTGCAACCGATTGAGGCTTGGTCATTTTATTCTGGACACCCTTTGGCCTGATTGGCTGCCAGCACAACAACGCAGCGAGCCACGAATCGAATGTCTCGCTCACATGAGGCCTCAACTCCACCCCAAGACCAGAGGTAAATGTAGATACGCTGAGATAATTCGTCCGAAGCTCGGGGTCGACGAGGGAGCGGACCTGGCAGCCGCGAAGGTCTGGGATTAAGGTCTTAGCTAATGCGGGCTCTCCCTTGGCCTGGTATATCAGACTTCCCGTGGCAACGTTGATCGCGCAGTAACCGGACGTCCATGCCGTGGTGTTGGCGGTCCGAAAGGAAAGAATGCCATGCATCCTTCCACATGTGGTCTTCATCAGCTGGAGGATTTTCGCAGAATCGGTACTCGACAAAGGCGACGGAGGAGGGTTGGTAGCGACACTCGCCAGAAAGTTGGAGCCCCCGGAGACTCGGCTGACCCGATGACGTCCGAGGGTTTGGCTGAGATAGGTGGGCGATTGTATTGATGGATACCCGATTGAGCCAGTCGGTTCGTCTGAGTGTCTTGACTGGGGCGTTGCGGCATTGACGGAGCCTAGACGACTCCGGGTTTGAGGTAGAAAGAATTCGGGGAGAGCTCACTGCGCTGGTCTTCCAAAGTGGTGGTTCGCGATCGCGCCCGTTGGCTCTTCGATTCCACTTGAAATTCTTCCTCATCGCCCGCGGGGTGGTAAGATTGAAAATCGCGACGAGTATCTAGATTGGCAGGCCTCGTTCTGGCGGTCACACGAGGCGAAGGGGCTGCGCTTGAAGAAAGATGCTCCGCGTCCGAGAGAGGAGAATGATTCGTGGTCTCCGTGGTGGAGTCCGGCGTTACTGTGCGGATGCCTGTATCCCTAAAGCTCTCGGGGTAGACCATGCCGTGACGGTCCCTCGATGACGATTTTTTGCTTGGACGCCGCTCCACTGGGCGGCTGTAGAAACCCTGGTGTATGGAGTTTCGTTTGGGCCCATTTGAACCTTCGGGCTCCATCTTGTTCCGTCACGCACGATGAAAATCGGACAGTAGCGGCACTCTCGAGAGCGATCGCTACAAAACACGCAGGACGCAGACGGACACACGTACACACATGTACTCATGTAAAATGTTACCTTGCAGATGTCGGCACCCAACGTACGCTGCGCAACCGTCCTCGAATAATGGAGGGTCTGTGTCGTCCAATGGGTCACGAGCTGAACGCATGGAGTCCGGGGAGAGGTCGACAAGTCGAGTCGCACATTCGGTCAAGGCCGGCGCGTTTAGAAATCCAGGCGAAGGACGAGAGCTGAGGGGGACCAAGACC
>NW_019170236.1:0-15788 GCF_001792695.1 Aspergillus bombycis | reverse complement strand
CTCAGAATTTATATATTAATTACTTTCTATTTTAGAATTTCAAAGAAAATTTCTACTCTATAGTATTTATACAATATATTATCTACAGAGTAAGATATATAAATATTAGTAAATATAGATATTCTCTATACTTTTGATTCTTTTGTTAAATACTCAAATTATTATATATATTATAATATTATCGATTTTCTATATTTATAATAGAGCTATTTCTCGATAACTTACTCGGATAAACCGACAATACCGACTATCTTATAATTCTATATAAAATATAGTTATCTAGATATATTTTCAAAGAAAACATTTCTATACTATTAAAAAAAGATATAAATATTCTCAAAGCAGTATATTAGCGAGAGAAATTAAAAATTTATAGAAACTTTATTATATAGCAGAATCCCAATTCTCAGTTCTTTACTTTAGCTTATAGATATATAAATTCAGGGATAGTAATAGATATTATAATAGAATTTTACTTAAAATAATAACTGACTATACTAATTATTATTTATCTATATTATAAAAATCCTAAATCGGGATTTCTTGGAACCGAGAATTATATATTATTGTTATACCCGGGTATCCGTATAGGGACTCTGCGGCCAGTTAACTACTGTGGTACAACTTATCTGATTACCAGAATCTACTAGTAACCAGCGAATAACCCGAGATAGTCTAAATAGTAGCGACAAGAATACAATATAAAATATAATCTGAGTATAGAAAATCAGACCAACTAAATATATATACTCAGTTATTTAGAAAATATAAATAAATTAAGACTGGTAGTTATACTAGCAAAAATAACTCTATAATAATAATTAAGATTGATTATAAAGAATTAAATTAAATATATAAATAAATATTCTTATATATTCTGATTTCAGATACTATTTTATATACTATCTATAATATCTTGTATAGTATTCTGAGATATCTTACTATATATTATTTATAGTACTCTAGTTGATACTTTATTATATAATATTTATAGATATCTATTACAGTATACTGTATAAAAAGTATATCTATAGTTATTAATTAATATATATTCTTCGGTATTACTGTACTAATATTAAGAGATATTATTATTATAGCTTATCTAATATTAAATTTCTTAATATTATTATAGTTATAATATTTCTTGCTCTATAATATTCACGTGCCGGAATATTATTACCTGGTTAATATTCTGCTGTTGATAATATTTACCGCTCTTAACGCTACTGTAGCCAGTATATTATCTGTTGGTGCTGTACTAGGCCGGGGTCTGTAACAATTATAAAGTCAAGAATAAATCTATTAATAAGTCTATCAAGGATTAGTTAAAAGTCTTTGTAATTAAAATACTAAATAATAAGAAATATAGACTGACTGTAATATTTTAATTATTAAATAAATTATTTTATAGCAATAACAATTTCTTTAAGATCTATTCTAACTTATATAAGTAGAGTCTATTTAAATTTAATAAATAGTTTAGACAATACTATAGTAAAATATTAGATAAATTAAAATAGAATCCAGTTACAGTAGATTTTAATCAGCTCTTACTAATTTATACTGGGATACTTATCTAATTTAATAGAAATTTAACTCTGTGCGATTTTGTATATATAGACTACTTAGATAATCAGACTGACTTTAATTAATATAATATTAAATTTAAATAGTATATAGTACTATTCTTACAATAGATATCTAATATATTAAGGAAAAGAATTCTTTTATATCTATTAAAAGAAGAGTAAACTGTAATATAATATTAAGAATATTATTAAAATTTAATTAATAAAGACTAGACTCTTTATATTTCTTATATATATTTTTTATCTTTTATACAAGAATCAGCCAGCTTAAAGTCAATTAATACTGTTATAATATAGCTATAGACTAAATTCTCTAATTCTATAATAGAAGAGCTTATCGAGTATATAGATAACTAAAAGAAATAATAGTATTATAGCTAGCTTATCCAATATACTCTATATTATCTTAATCTTTCTATTTCTGATAAATATATTTCTTGTCCGATAAATCAAATAGTAATATCTCTCAGCAAATTTGTTTATTTTTTTATATTATTATTATTTTAGATTAGAGATATTTTTCTAGAATCCCCAATTCTTCTTTCTAATGAAACTAACTACATTACATACACTCGCTTCCGAAAGAATGGCGTTCACCAAAGATGGCGAGCAGAACCGACATCCTTATCTGGCCAGTCAAACAAAGGATACTCCCAGGTAAACCACAAGGACACCAAGCGTGATACCAGATCGTCATCATCCGTGATCGTCGTCCAGGGTTTCGCGGGAACCTTGTATACAGGGGCATCGATGAGACGACGCACCTCGAGCACACATCGGGGAATCCAGGATGCATTACCCTCGTTCCCGTTGTCGTCCTCTCCTGAGGAACGAGAGAGCTGACCCCGAAACCACGCAGTTCGGGTGGGATTTTAATCTCTGCACAAGGGAAATATTGCTCCAAGAAAATTGCAATCTTACGGTAGGCTCAAGAACACCAAATATCTCAGCAGCTTGTAAATTTGACTTAATTTTCTGATTTTTGTAGGCAGAAATGGCGATTTCAATACACTTCTCTTTAGTATAAGGCATTATCTTATAAAAATGATGTTTAACGCGTTGATAAATGTTGCGGGAAATATTCGCAACTCGGTAGTTGACTACGTTACTAAGACCAGCGATTTATATATAAATAGGTTTGGTTAGACAACCTATGGGTTACCCTTGTGGATTTTGGGTTGGGTTGGGGTTTCGGGTCCAGACCTTGGACTCATGGTGTGCCAGCCGAAGTCTAATCTTAACCTATCTGTATCTAGGTGGGTTAGGTTATGCCAGCCTAGTAGAGATCGATTAAAAATATATAAAAGAAAATTTAAATATCCCTATAACAGTCCGTTTACCAAAGCCCTTTTTAATCGCTTTGCACCGGAACGTCAAACAGTATTTGCAGATTGAATCAAGTAATATGAGTCTACCCAATCCCATTGAAGAAACTAAAACAGAGGGGAACAAAAAGGGAAAATGCTATACAATACGCGGGATCGTTTTGCTTACCACTTAGATGGGCGAGGCTGCTGAATTTAGATCCAGATATTGATAGAAATCATCGTGTTCACTTTTTGCATCCATGAAAGAGGGCATTGTCATGCAGCTTGCGGGTATCTGACAGTAAAACACCGGCGATAACATTGGGTCATCGAATTGGTGATTGGTTATGTTGGATGGTTCCATCCTGCATATTTCATCAAAGGCATCGAAGCCACTGTTGGATAATTGCGACCGGCCGTGCGAAGTGATAGGGCTTACCGCTCCCTGTATCCATAGTGGTGCAATGTATAGGGGATTCTGAGGAAGTATTTGAGGTTCAGGCTTGATTATTGACGCCTGTGATATGAAGCTAGGAGGCATAGGAGGAAGTTTAGATGGTATGAAGGCGTCTCCAAAACACGAGTCTGTGGGAGGTGTTTGTGCGCTCTTTGAACCTCTGTTTGATAGATCCAGGTTTTGAAATCTCCCAGCGCTCTGCTCCCACAATTTCTGCTGCAGAGCCTCGGTATTTTCTTCAAAATAATTCTCTTTCATATGATCCAGAACGCCGAGCTGTGTGAGCAGATCATGTGTAAGTGGGTGACCATCTTGTCTGCACTTCACTAGATTATTTTGCGGGCGTTCCCCTTCGCTAGAAAGTTGATATAATTTCTGAAGGCCATACACAAGCCAAGTCTGTTGCTGCTCTAGCATCTCAACATACCTGTATACGCAAGGTATACGTTAGCAAAACTCACGTCCTATTTGTCACATCTCAAAAATAAAAATAGAACAAAAATACAAAAAACAAGGCAATCGCTAAAGATTGGTGCTCACCCCTTGGGGTACAATCTTCCATGATTGGGAGCTCTCTTCCTCTCGCCAAAGACACAGATAGAATTATCTGCCCTACACCGTCCACAAGGTGTAGTACCATCGCACTGTAGCGGTTTAGGGCGTTAAGGAATGATGATGTATTAGACTGTGGCTTGCTTACCTTTGACTTCTTTAATCTACATCGATCACATGCCTTGCTTACCCTTTTGCGAAGATTGCTATCCGAACGTGAATGGCATGAGGTGGTTGATGATTGACGTGCGTTCATTATATACTATTGAAATAGTCAGCTAGACAAAGCACCGTTGACGAAGCGAGAGAATCAAGGCATCTGTTTAACTGGAAGGCGGATAACAGAATTTCCTGCTGTTTTCACGATGGAAGCTAAGGGTGTTCGACGATACAACGAACTCGTCGAACGGTGGATGGGGGACGGAAGGAAGCGAAAGGAAAGGAATAGAGTTACGTACCAATATAGATGTCCCAGATGGAAAATTAATTGATTTTAAGCCGACTTAAGATACTGGAGTAGCTGGCTATAGTTATCGATGAAGGCAAAGAGTCGACAGTTTTGTGTACATCGAAAGGCGATGTTGATGTTAATTGGGTTTATAGTACACCATAGAAGTTAAATGGTTGTTGGGAGATTGACTACTACCTACAAACCGTAAACAAACGAGTGATATCAGCATTATATGGGTTGAAAGTAGTCATGGTCGTGCCGCAGCTGCAAATAAATCCACTGCCGTTTTTTTCCGTTCTACCTGACGCGCCGTACGTAGCAGGGCCCAGAATGCCCAAAGAGGAAAAAAGAAAGCCAGGGTAGCTTTCTGCGGTGATTTTGGTACTTGATAGTTATTGGTAAAAGTGGTAATTCCCTTCCCCACCCCACTACACACTAACCTACTAACATCCTATCCGCCAGTACCCGTCGCGGGCGGGGCAATTTTCCTGTCTAGGTTGGTTATGCTTGCCGCCAAGGTATAGGGTGAATGCAATGAGGTTAATCCATTCTGCACAAGTTGATCGGCGACGACAATCAGATCCAGCCAAGGACAAGGATACATACCCCTGATAAGGTAATTTGGCAGCTAGTAATTGAACACACATTGAACATGCCAAACATAAAGAAAACCAAAAGCAGCAACATCCTGGACCTGCTCTGAGATTGAGAGATCGAATACACAGGAATAGCGTGCGTATCAGTAGAATACGATCGAGCTTAGGAGAACAACAATTATGACGGCTTCTTACATGCTTCGACCTTGTGCCGAGATTTTACCGAGATGCAACCGAGATTTTGTGGATAATGCGTGATTTAATAATTTCTACGACACTTCCTCTTAGAGAGTTCCGCTTCGAATTGATCGGCTTCCATATCCGAATAGCTCGGATGGATGATTAATGGAAACAACTATAATGCCTGCTTAAGATGAAATAAGCTTACGTTACTAGGCAGACGGATCTTGGCTCTTGATTATCAAGGTAGTCACTTACGCTAGATTCAACAGAATAGCCTACGACAGGAATGGTTCGCCGCCACATACTAGAGGGAGGAAACATATGTTAATGTAATGCTGAATGTTACATTATGTTATGCAGTGTTTCTATAATCCTAGCAAAAGCTATTTCGATTTATACACAAGTGGGTGGATGTCAGCAGTAGGAAAGTAAAAAAGCTCCTTGAGTTCGTTCTCATTTTCCAAAACGTCGTGGAGTATAGAGACCACCTCGTAGAATTCAAGATAAGTAAGCGATCACCGTATTATCGTTCGTTATCTTATCCTTTAGCTAGAGGTCCAGGTACGTCATCGACTACCAGGTTCACAATATTACCCAAGATGGAATACAGAAGTCGGAGGGCCCAAGGACCAGAATTTCAGCACCTCCTGTTCCTGTTCCCAGGCCCTAATGTACTGCTTAGAAGACACCTATGGTTAATTTTAGCAAACAACTTTTCCGCGTAAGCGGATGGAACTAACTATTCTTAGGCGGTTAATTATCATCAGTGAGTGGTCAATGCAGCCTAATTAGGGTTCTGATTCGAGTCGAGTCAAGCTCTCGGCCTCTTCTACAGAATTGTGATCTCTGCCTAAAGCCCTCGTGCTTGACTCGTCTCTGGTTTACTGTATGAGTCTAAATGATTATGCTTCTGCATGGGAGAATCAGAATCGTCTTATAATTTTCCGTCGTTTTAATCTGAGACACTTGAATGATGAGTTGACACTGCAGCTTGGACTTGCTACAGCTACATATACCTTAATTCAATACATGTTGATATGGTTTTCGACGCCTAGGCTGATTGCAACCGGGGATAGTTTACTTGAGAGTCCAAAGCAGTCTGTACATCGCGGCATTATTCCCGATTAGTAAATTCACCCCTATCGCCCACCCCGTCCTCCCTGATTTTCCCGATTAAAGGTGAGTACCTCCAAAAGCTATAGTAGCTTCTCCACTATTGACCTAAGAAGGCGGATCTTTGCGCGATATTCCAACATTCTGATAAGAAGTAAGCACTTGGTTCCTTGTCTCCGGGGCCACACCCGCCGAAACTCGGCTGTGAGTGCCTCCCACATAGCAGTCGCTGCATGTAGAAGGTATGAGTAGGTGTGGATACACTAGTTACTAGTAATTACAACCACTGTAGCACGTAGATTCTAAATTTGGCTTTGCTCTAGAACATCGGCCTACGTATATATATATGTCCTTTCCCTCCCCTGAAGCCCTGGTTAGTCGAATGTACATTCCATATCTTCTTCTAGTTCGACAAAATCTAAATCCCTTCGTTGCTCACGATTACCTCTTCTTCTCGCATCATGGAGAATCCCGACAACGATCCTCTTGACTCGAGGGCGCCCACGGAATGTGGTGACTATGACAAGGATGCAGACATGGAAAAGGAAACCCTCACAGTGCCTGACATCCGAGAAGCCGCCAGCGCCGAGACCCTTATAGTCCCAGGCACTAGCAACGCTGTCAGCACAGAAACCATCGCCTCGCCCGATTCTAACGACATCATTTCAACACCCAGGAATGACCCAGGATGGGGCATGACAGATCATGTCATCTCGATAAAGGAAAGAGAGGAAGCCGCGGGTTACAAGCCACGACAATTGGGCATCACCTGGCAGAATCTGACTGTTGAGGTGCCATCTGCTGAGACTACAGTTAACGAAAATGTCATCTCGCAATTCAATATACCTCGAGTGATCAGAGGCTTTCTGCGAAAGCCGCCTCTGATATCAATCTTGCAGGGTAGCCATGGTTGTGTCAAGCCTGGTGAGATGTTGCTGGTTTTAGGCCGGCCTGGTTCTGGGTGCACAACGCTGCTCAAGTTGCTTGCTAATACGCGTCGGGGATACTATAATATTAACGGAGACATAAGGTTCGGCAGCATGACTAGTGACGAGGCCCAGAAGTACCGAGGGCAAATTGTTATGAATACTGAGGAGGAGCTCTTCTACCCCCGGTTGACGGTGGGTCAAACTATGGACTTTGCAGCGCGGCTTAAGATTCCCTTCCATCTTCCGGATGGAACAAAGTCAAAGGCAGACTACACAGCTGAGACCACCAAGTTTCTGCTGGAGGCAATGAAAATTTCACATACCGTTGATACAAAGGTGGGAAATGAATATGTCCGCGGTGTTTCTGGTGGAGAGAGAAAGCGTGTTTCTATCATTGAATGTATGGCTACTCGAGGCTCTATCTACACCTGGGATAACAGTACCCGTGGTCTGGATGCTAGTACAGCACTAGAATGGGCAAAGGCTCTTCGAGCCATGACCGACGTTCTTGGGCTTTCCACAGTTGTTACCCTCTACCAGGCAGGTAACGGAATTTACAACCTGTTTGACAAAGTCCTTGTTTTGGACGAGGGGAGGCAGATCTACTATGGACCGGCAGCTGCTGCAAAAAGGTTTATGCAAGACCTGGGATTTGTGTATACTGACGGTGCCAACGTTGGTGAGTTGTCCTACTATTCTCCCCTGGAAGAAACAGTCGTATTGATTTATTAATGCTAGGGGACTTTCTGACTGGTGTGACTGTCCCAACCGAGCGCCAGATCAGACCAGGTTACGAAAGCCGATTTCCTCAAAATGCAGATGCCATTCTAGCTGAGTACAAGAATTCGCCAGTCTATCAACGTATGATCGCAGAATACGACTACCCTAATAGCGATATCGCCCACCAGCGAACTGAAGACTTCAAGGAATCCATCGCCTGGGAAAAGTCAAAGTATCTACCAAAGAACAGTCCGCTAACAATTAGCTTCTGGAGTCAAGTCGAGGCTTGCACGATTCGTCAGTATCAGATTTTATGGGGCGACAAGTCAACTTTCCTGGCAAAGCAGATTCTGTCAACAATTATGGCTTTAATTGCAGGTTCCTGCTTTTACGACTCCCCTCCAACATCTCTGGGTCTATTTACCAAGGGTGGTGCCGTCTTTTTCGCTCTTCTTTATAATTGTATTGTGGCCATGTCTGAGGTCACTGAATCCTTCAAAGGTCGTCCGGTCTTGCTGAAGCACAAGTCATTCGCCATGTATTACCCAGCTGCATTCTGTCTAGCTCAAATTGCTGCCGATCTTCCCGTGTTGTTGATCCAATGCAGTACATTCTCAATTGTGATATATTGGATGTCCGGCTTAAGGCATACAGCAGCCGCGTTCTGGACCTTCTGGATTATTTTGTTTACTGTTACCCTAGTAAGTTCCTTTATTTGCTAAAGACCCTGGAGTCTCTGGCTTCTTTTTCCCTCTTCCTGCTTCACATTTTCTATTTTATTATGGCATCCACTAATGATGATGATATAGTGTATTACTGCTTTGTTTCGTTGTATTGGAGCCGGATTTAGTACCTTCGAAGCCGCCTCAAAAGTCTCCGGAACTGCAGTCAAGGCCATCGTTATGTATGCCGGTTACATGATTCCTAAAGGCCAGGTCAAGAACTGGTTCCTTGAATTGTACTACACCAATCCGTTTGCCTATGCCTTTCAGGCCGCTCTCACCAACGAATTTCATGATGAGACCATCCCTTGTGTCGGCAATAACCTAGTCCCGAATGGTCCTGGCTACGAAAACGTGCCTCGGGTCATAAAGCCTGTACGGGTGTTGGTGGAGCCGCTCTTGGTGCAGACTTTGTAACCGGTGATCAGTATCTCACGTCATTGCACTACAAGCATTCACAGCTGTGGAGGAACTACGGTATTGTTTGGGCTTGGTGGGCATTCTTCGCAGGGCTTACTATTATTTGCACCTCATTCTGGAGTGATGGAGGCGATGCTGCTTCCCTATATATACCCCGCGAGAAAGTCAAGCATGGGGATAAGTCAGATGTTGAGGCGCAGAAGGAGAAGAATCCCAACCGTGGTGCAGGCAGCAGAGTTTCAGGCCCGGAAGATGAACATTTAACCCGGAACACGTCCATTTTTACCTGGAAGGATCTTACATATACGGTCAAAACTCCAACTGGAGACCGAGTCCTACTGGATCAAGTGTGTGGGTGGGTAAAACCGGGCATGCTTGGTGCGCTGATGGGCTCCTCAGGTGCTGGAAAGACAACACTACTTGATGTCCTTGCTCAGCGTAAAACAGATGGATCAATCAAGGGATCAATCATGGTTGATGGTCGGCCATTACCGGTTTCATTCCAGAGAATGGCAGGATACTGCGAGCAACTAGATGTCCATGAGCCCTATACCACCGTCCGTGAAGCACTTGAGTTTTCTGCTCTTCTTCGTCAGTCTCGGGATATACCTAAAGACGAGAAGCTCAAGTATGTCGACACCATTATCGACCTTCTAGAACTTCATGATCTTGAGAATACCCTGATTGGTACTGTAGGGAAAGGCCTTAATATTGAACAACGAAAACGTGTTACTATTGGAGTCGAGCTGGCCTCTAAGCCAGTATTCTAATCTTCTTAGATGAGCCTACATCAGGTCTTGATGGCCAGTCTGCATACAACACAGTCAGATTTCTGCGGAAACTTGCAGATGCTGGTCAAGCTATCCTAGTCACTATTCACCAGCCCTCTGCTCAACTCTTTGAACAATTCGATACCTTACTACTTCTGGCTCGGGGAGGAAAGACAGTTTACTTTGGTGATATTGGTGAAAACGCTGCAACAATCAAATATTACTTTGGAAAAAATGGCATTGAATGTCCACCAGAATCCAACCCAGCTGACTTTATGATTGATGTTGTTACTGGTAGTCTGGAAGCTGCTAAGAACAAGGACTGGCACCAGATCTGGCTAGACTCACATGAGCACACACGCATGATAATTGATCTGGATAATATGATTGCCGAAGCCGCTTCTAAACCTTCTGGAACTTATGATGATGGCTACGAGTTCTCCATGCCTTTGTGGGAGCAGATTAAGATTGTGACGAAGCGTATGAACATCTCCTTGTTCCGAAACACCAACTATATCAATAACAAGGCTTCACTGCATGTTATTTCTGCTCTACTGAATGGGTTCTCCTTCTGGCGAATTAGCCCTAACTTGTCTGCATTGCATCTAAAGATGTTCACAATCTTCCACTTTGTCTTTGTTGCCCCTGGTTGTATCAACCAACTACAACCTCTCTTTCTCCAACGCCGTGATATTTACGATGCCCGGGAGAAGAAGTCAAAAATGTACTCGTGGTTTGCCTTCACTACCGGTTTGATCGTATCTGAGTTTCCTTACCTAATCATATGTGCCGTGCTCTACTTCCTCTGCTGGTATTACTGTGTCCGGCTCTTTCCCCATGACTCGAACCGATCTGGGGCGATGTTTTGGATTATGATGTGGTTTGAATTTGTATATACTGGTGAGCCTTTTCCCATCATACACTCCTCACCTTGCTCTGGATAAGTATTTGTTAACAGGTTTGTTTTTGCCTCCAGGAATTGGCCAGTTCATTGCCGCTTACGCCCCCAACGCTGTGTTCGCTGCGCTTGTCAATCCCCTTATAATCAGTATCCTGCTGCTATTCTGCGGTGTTTTTGTGCCCTACACTCAACTCAATGTCTTTTGGAAATACTGGCTGTACTATTTGAACCCATTTAACTACGTTGTGGGGGGTATGTTGACCTTCGGTATCTGGGATGCTCGAGTGACCTGCAACGAGGATGAATTCGCCGTGTTTGACCCACTTAATGGAACTTGTGGCGAGTACCTAGCCGCTTTCATGGCTGGGAACGGGCAGAGAATTAATCTGACCAACCCCAACGCTACCTCACAATGCAAGGTGTGCGAGTTCCGATCTGGAAGTGACTTCCTGGCAACCCTCAACATTAACCACTACTATGTGGGGTGGAGAAACGGCGCCATCACTGTTCTTTATGCAATCAGCGGATATGCATTGGTCTATGGACTGATGAAGTTGAGAACTAAGGCCAGCAAGAAGGCCGAATAAGTCCCAATTCCTCCTTCCTCCCTTGCCCCGCTTTTTCACCTTTGTCCTTTATTCTCTTTCGATTACCTCATTTGAACCAATAGACGCTGTCAAGTAACCATGGAGATAATTGTTCCGTCTCCTCACTCGTTGCTTTTTGCCCTTACCATTATAGACTTTCTCTTAAGCTTCTTCAGGACCCATGAATAGGCCCAAGCCCAACCGCTAGGCCCACGAAGGGGCCCCCAAAGCCTATTTTTGTATAAAATCCAGGTCTTGACAATGATAAAGCTGCTAAATCAGCAAGATAAAATACTGTTTTTAACTCTGTTTTGGTTTATATAGATTGGCGTATGTCTAGCTTAGGTTAGGTTAATGGGGTTGGTGGCAACTTGCTCCTATACAAGCTTGACGGGAAGTTTACGTTCGATAAACGATACTCCATATTGTGTAAGTAATGGCAAAAATAAAATCAGACGACCATCGGTCAGACGTGTTGGTTATTATAATATATATTTAATTTAATAATATATTATTAATGAGATCAGGAAACTGGAAAGTGGACTACGTCACAAGTCGATGACGAGACTTTTGCCTGGGACCAAATGCAGGCGCGGTTCAAAAGACTGGAAACGTTTGCTGGCACAATTGAGGTCCCAGAAAACCAGAAGTATAGTCAATCGGAATCCGGAGGCTATAATAACAAAGATAGCCTGCACATTAGCTATATCAAAGACTGGGATTCAGATTTAACAACAGTACTGGATATATTCGAAGCAGCCGGGATCCAACAGAATTTTAATTATAATTTTGGTAATTCTCTTAGACTTGTACTTTATATTAATTCTGTTTCAAAGAGTATATAATCAACTGCTGTTGATCTGTTAATTAATATTTTAAATAATTTAGTTATTTTCTTCAATAGTCTACACCCTAGTACCTGGCACTTGTACCGTTGAGTGCGGTTTCTCGGTCCCAGATTAGCTACATTTTGGTATTCCTGCATACACCCGTCGGGGAAAGTATATAACAGTCTATCTGTCTCTCCGCAAAAGCAATCCAGCGCCTCGTTATCTCTATCAGTCAGTTGGCGTTAGCGACTCGGGACAGGGGACTAGAAGAGACAAAAACTACTATCTATTCTGGGAAGATATTGCGGAGGATATAGTAAGATACAGAAAAATAGAATACAATACAACTCCCGGGATATAGATTATACTACTGAGTATTATAGATTATAAATCCAAGTATCTATATAGTATACCCCGGGAATAAAAAGAATAGATTTAAATTCTCTTATTATTAATTAATTAATCTTCTTTTTTTTTTCTTCTCTTTCAATTGTATATAGAATCTATATAATCAGATTAATTAAAAATAGATCTCTTTTTATACAATACTATCTACTATATCTAGATCTATATTTTCTGCCAGTATACACTCTGCTTCTATTATCTAGTAATCTATCTCTGTCAGTACTATATAATATATCCGACTGCTGCAATACCCAAGTTCTGTAAGATAGTATTAATAGCTATACTTCAGTAACTATAATTTAATTCTATCTAGAAAATCTATATATATCTGCTATCCAGCAGTTTCCCAATCCAGAGTCTATCTATTTTCTCTGGAATCGGGTACTATTACTGTTACTATATCTATCGGTTAATTAATAGTCTACAGAACTATATCGGATATATATATCCGGAGATAAGACAGATCGATAAAAAATAGAGATTTTCTATCACTGCAGTAAAGTTGCTGAATTGACTAATTTTTTATCAGTAATTTTTTCTCTCTATAGCTGGCAGTCTCTTTTTCAAAATCCAATTATCTAGATAGAATAGATAGCTCTTCCAGCGGCCCCTTAAAATAAATTATACAGTATTTATCTAAGTATAGATAAATCTAGAGTTTAACTGTGATCTAGCAGTTAATCAGATTAACAATCAGTAGATCTCCACTCTATATAACCGCACAGAGATTTTTTTGTAACTAAAATTAATATAGTAGTCTAAATATCTTTACAGCTATTTCTTTTCTACAGTAGCCACCCTGGCAGCTCTATTCTATCTATATTAGAAGCCGTTGCTGATACAATTTATCTAGAGTATTATTCGACTGATCGACTGTATATACTATATAATTGAGAATCACTATATAAATAAATTTAACTAAATTCAGATTAACAGTTTCTATCCGCGGTCTGATATCTAGAATTGTCTACTCTAGATCTATCTAAAACTGTTAATATATTAATAGTACCGGTAGATATAGTAGTATTTTATCTATTTTATCTACTGTATCAGCTATCTTGATCAGACTATTATTCTCTGCTATTAGCTGACTATAGCCTAGTTGGCTGTTCTCGATTATATAATAGCTACTGTCTAATATCTTCTATAGAAGAAGAACAGCTTATAGATCACTGTCTATATCTAGATTAACTAGATATATCTAGATTTCTCGATTATTTTTCTTAACTATTTATTAAAAAAAGATCTTTTCAAGAGTATAATTATCAGTTTTCTGATAGTACTGGATATTAATACTGCTAACCGGATCTTCTACAAGCTATATAGATATACAGGCTATCTATCCAGACTAATAAAAATAGTACAGATACTGATAGTTAAGTAGATAGTCTAGATAGCCGATATCGATAAGATAGTATATTCAGTAGATATACTAGATACTATACAGAAGTACTTTCTTATCTACAGTATCCGGATATTCTTCGGCTGGATAGCCCATCTGTATATATACAGGAAGAAGATACAGAATATTATTACAAATTAGAGATATATCTACTGAAGCAAGAATAAGTAGATACTAATATATAAAAAGCTGCGATTAACAATAACAGAACTACAATACTTTGTCTAGACAGAGACAGAGATAATATAGATTAATCTCGAGAAGCTATTTCTGATCTGTACAGAGAAGAATAAGATACGCGAGACAGTAGTTCTACTGCTCTAACTCAGCAAGTTACAAAATAATCTGATAAATAACCACCGGGGATAGAACTTCCTACAGTATATACCCAACCGGGTCATACTCGCAATAGGTGGGCCCCGTTGGCTGATGAATCGGGTGCTGACAGACCAGGAGCTCCTGCTGGTCTACCTGACCGCGGGCCAGCCAGGACGGGCGACAGAGCTGCTCAGCCTGCGGTATATCAATACTGTCCATAGCCGCTATTGCAATCTCTTTATCGAGAATAGTCTTGTCAACACTGTCACAGTATATCACAAGGGCTACTCGGTAAGTAACTCTACTAAGATTATCTACTACTATCTTCCCTGTCCGGTCAGCGAGCTGATAGTATACTATCTCTAGCTAGTCCTATCCTTTGTGTAGATACTGAAATAATAACTGTACAGCTGCTAGAGTAAGATCTCCCTCTTTCTCTAGCTGCGCGGTGAGAGAAGCTGGGATCCGGATTAACTGTATACTGTTCTATAGCGGGAGATCCAGAGTTAGCTATAAATAAAGATAAATATTCTCTTATATTATTATACTGCTATTGCTATCTCCCAGATCTATCTTAAGTATAGTAGCTTTAAATATAACTATAATATTAATCAGCCGGTATACAATAAATAGATTAACTATAGTTTCTGAACAGCGGGTACAGTATATATATAAGATCTATAGAAAGTATCTGGCTATATAGAGATATAATAACAGTAATATTGTACTGTCAGCCGGAAGTAATATAGTTTTCTTAGATTCAAAATATATCTGGATCCCTGTAAATAATTAATAAAGCAGACCGCTACAGTAACTGAGAAAAGACCCGCGGCAAAATATCTCTGGATAGTAATTACAATAGATCCAGATCTAGTTATAGAGTATACAGAGAAAATAGTAAAATTAAACTAATCTAGAATAGAGTATAGTAATAGAATAGCTATAGTAGAGACTTCGGTATATATTATAATATATAGACAATTTAATTTCAATAGTATATAGATCTGATAATAACTAAGTATATTACTCAGATATCAAGTCCAGTCCAGATTAATATCTATAGATAGTCTTATTTTATAGATCTATCTTATTAGACTGGCATTTGGCCAGGTTAGGTTAGGTTAATAGGGTCAGTTATACCTAACCGCTAGGTTATGACTAGATTAATAGAATTTCTATACCTAACCACAGTTAAGCCAAAAATTGGACAGTTAATCTAGATTAACTGTACTTAGCACCAAGACTATTAATCTTTATCAAATATAGTAGACGGTAAACTAGATTAACTGTAATTAATCTAATATTAATCTTACTATCTTAACCGACTATAAAAATATATTATTAACAATCTTAAAAAATCCTGTTTATTGATTTTATATAAAAAGAAAATATATTTCTTATTAAAAATCCTATCAAAACTGTTATTTTCGATAGTTAAGATAGTATTTTAGCTAATTTTAGTTTTAAGCAGCTGTATATAGAGAATATATAATTAAAATATATATAAATATAACTATTATTCTATTATATAATAGC
>NW_019170235.1:0-15796 GCF_001792695.1 Aspergillus bombycis | reverse complement strand
CTCTCGCCCCCCCTCTGGTCTCGCTCAGTCAACATACGCAACAGCCACTCAGACACCTGATAAAGCTGCTGCCTCTGCCACCATCCCAAGAAATAGTAACAAGCCAAGGATCTTGCCCCCTGCTCCAAAGCAACTGCCCGACTCCCGCCTCTTTGTACGCCTTCCGCCGAACTATAATGCCAAAAACATGGACGCCTTTGCTATCTACACTAACCTCCGTTCTCATCTGGGTGCGGATAGCAAAGTACTTAAGGGCGTCCAATCTATCAAGACTGGATTTGCCCTTCTACCTACATCACCAGACACCCTCACAGCCCTGGAGGCTCAGAAAGAGACTATCTCTGCCTTCTTTCACAACTGCCAAATTGAGCGTAGCTCTCGCTGGATCTCTTATCGAGTTACCAACATACCAAGAAAGGTCGGCCAGCTTACAGCGCGTCAATACTCTATGGTCCCTGTAAACCCTGAGTTATTATCTGCCGAGGTTGCTGAAGCCACCGGCCTGACCCCCATTGCTATAACTGAGACCCCTGTCAGCGCTGCCAATCCAAATACTATCTCTTCAAGCTGGTTTATTAACTTCCCTGAAGCAAGCAAGGCCATGCTCCCCACACGGCTATCTTTATTCGGTATGATTACCAACGCCCAACCCTTATCTAGAAGAGTAAAGATTATACAATGCAACCGCTGCTGGAAGTGGCATAACGCTAGATCCTGCGCTCGCGATCCCCGCTGCCGCCTCTGCGGCTCCACGCAACATACTGAGGAGGACCATACTAACCACTGCGCTGCACTATCTCCTCATACCTGTCCCCCGAGATGTCTACACTGCCACGACCCTCATCCAGCAGACTATGAACAATGCCTCCTCCGCCCCAGCAAGTCAGGGTCCCGATGCACCAAGGCCCAGCAAGCTGAAATCCGCAAGACCTGCTCCCTAAACCTAGCTAAAGCACGCTCAGAGAGCAAGTGCTGCACTCAAGTCCCCGCGGATACCGCTGACACTGCAGCCGCTCCAGCCCCCGGGACCTCCCAGGATCAGATTACGTCTATTAATAGCCAACCTGCGCCCTCCCCTTTCCGGCCTTCAACTCCCCCTCTGCGAAAACCATTAGACACTCCTTCAGTCACATCCAGGGCAGTACGCTTTGCCACCCCACAACTGCAAAACCAGTTTGATATCCGAATGGATGAGAAACTATGAGATTTCAAATCCACCAAACAAAGGAGTCACTTTCAATACTCCAGCTGAATGTAGGACGAGGGGCTGAAGCTCATGAAATAGCCCTCTCCCAAGCATACTTTAATGATATTGATATTATCATGATATAAGAACCATATATATTCAATAATCTTACCAGCAAAGTCACAAAAAGACATCGCTCATACGAATGCTCCAGTCCCACAGATAGCTGGGTAAGAAGTGGACGACCACGAGTCCTCACTTATATCCGGAAAAAGAAAGGAATCCAGGCCTTCCAGCTCCGACCTGAGCTGGCAGACCAAGAGACCCTATCAGATCTCCTTCTACTCCAGATCTCTGCACGCTCAGGGCAATCTGCCCTACTACTCAATCTGTATAACGCCCCGGTTGGGTCAAACTCAACCCGACCCAATCAGGCCGTACAGCCACTCATAAACCTGCCCGAATCCTATTTTTCTCAGCCCACGATACTGGCTGGTGATTTTAATCTCCTACATAGCAGATGGCAACCCTCACTCCAACGGGGCGACTCTACACTAGCAGAGACGCTTATAGAGTGGCTGGACAGGCTTGAATTAGTATTCACCTCTGAGATAGATACTTCTACTCATGATGGAGGCGTTATCTGCGTTGCTGGGCGGGTCCCCCATCCTCCAAGCCCCACTATACCTGGTCTAGCCTCAGCAATTTACGTGAACTCCAATATGGTGGTCATCGTGTGGGTGGAAAGTCCTGAAGGCAGCCTTTGGTATTCGAGGCGCGTTACTATATTGTATGATTAAGCGCGACTGCTAGGTATGCAGCGACAACGACATCATTGACCCTTGCCAAGGGAGCTCAAGGCGGCACCGTTCTTTTCAGTGAGTACCTGCGGCCGGCTCTCGATAGCCTTAGACCATCAGAACCGATACCACGAGTATATATGTATTTCAACTTCTTTCTCGGTCGGCTGCCGGCAAGGGCTAATGCACAGCGCAGACCAACGCCGAGAGGGTCCCAGGTGGCGGACATGTTCGAACTCACGCGGCTCTTCATAGCCACCACTCTAGAAATCAGTTTCGATGCTAGGAAAGATAGATCTAGTATTCAAAAATAAATTATAAAATAACATACAACAGCCTAAGTATGGTGGTGCTCACCAGGCGCGGCGTGGGTGGCTTGCTGCGCTATTTATCTCGCCCTCAGGGCACTTCAGACCCTTATGTGTTCAAATATTATACACCCACACTAGGAAGAAGTTAAATTCACGCAAATGAGACGGGTAGGCGCTACCCCCAAACTGAACAGGATAAGACTTCCCAGCTCACTTTTGCTCCTTTCCCTCTATTATACCTATACATATCATTTACTTGATTCATGGGATCATCAAGTGGAACAATACGTGCAGAATCGAAGGCTTCATGAATTGTGCCTAGGCAAAAAGAAGCTGATGATACCTTACTACTGATATTACTGATACAAGCCAGGGTTTTATGTGTTATCACAAACAAACTATTCTATAAACGGTATTGATGGTCCTAACTATAGGGCAAAAGCTGAACTTGGCGGAGCTTGAACTGCATCATGAGGAGTGATGGCGGGGGCCTTCTGGTCCGGGGGTTAAACCCCCTAGCACTTCACGAGGTTTTGCTCTAATCTTCTTCCCGCAGCACCCTTATTCCATTTTAATGATCCTCGGCCGCAGCTAGGACGAAAAAAACTTTCCCCCTCGAGTCCCGTAACCATCAAGGATAACTCCCGACTCAAGGATTTGAGTAATTTCTTTCACACTATGAGGTCTTGGTGTTGATAGAAATGAAGCCATGTTCTTCCTCCACAGTCCTGTTATGTAGCTCGGAAGTTGCAAGCCGTGCACATCCGATTCCTCGAGAAATTGTGCCAATAGCCTCTCAAGATCAAATATTAAGAATTTCTCTTCATCTTGGATCTCTTCTATTTCTTCCGGCTTGATCTTTCTGTACTCGTGTGAGCAAGTATGAGTGATATCCAAGATTTTGAATGTAGTGAACCGAAGTATACCAACACTCAAATGCCTCTTGGAGTGTTCATCAAGCTCCGACTCGGGTTTTGAGTGAAAGAGAACAACGCTCAATAATGTAGCAAAGAGACGAATAAGCTTGGCTACAGTCTCATGGTCAGTTCGTGTAGGCAAAAGTCCGCTCAAAAGCATCGTCAGTGGAGAGCATCCGTTCCGAGAGCAGGCACAGTCACAATAATCTCGAGTCTTGTTGGAAAGAACTGTTCTCAGTAAGGCCTTTGAAGGTTCACTCAGTGAATGAATCTTCGAAGTAGAGCCTTCCTCTTCTTCCATCAAGTATAAAATTGATCCCACGCTATGTCCTATGTCATGCAAGGCCGACCCGGATGGCTTTTGGTGATAGACATCGGCACCTTTACTGATCAACCAGCGAGTCTTTTGCAGGAAGACTTCCAAATCACAGGGTGGTGTGTTTTTCCATATTTTTGTCAGGCACGTCTCGTTGTCATCATCGGTTTCATCCACGCCTCGGAAGCCAACACTCCATAACCGGTCCGCCAAATCAAGATTGACACCGACACAGTCAAAGACTGACCATCTATGGCGCTCCAGGAGGCCTCCCAAATCCACAGAATTTGCTGCAAGTAGTGTGTATACTTCATAAGCATGGATATTCAGTAGGCTATGGGATTCGATGCGTAACTGGTCTTGGACATCTCTCGGTAAGTGTGCCTCTGCGAGAGCCTGTAACCGCCTTCTGCGATAAATGAATTCGCTGACAATGAGATCAACAATAGCTTGGTTGGGATGAAAGCTGGCGACTCTAAGCTCTTCCTCTCCAATAAAGCACCTTTGATCATTCACCAATATCTTGACGCTCTCCTCACAGTTCGCTTCGCATGCCGCTATAAGGGCGCCTTTGGTTGGTGCATGACCAGATTTAAGGATTAGGGCTAAACCATCTCCCCAACGAGTATACGTTTTGATCCATCGATGGAAATTAACCCCTCTTCTCAGCTGTGCTGTTATAAGTTTCCTGGATTTGTACACGAGTGGCTGTAGCTCTTCTGGGAGGTCGATGTCTTGGTTTAAATCAGCGTCACATTCTTTCAGATTGCTCTTTGAGGTGTACTTACCCTGGAGCCCTTTCTCATGGGCAATTCTCCAAATAAGGCGGAAGCTAAAGTCTTCACACAAATTATCATTCCTACGTCCATCAAGTCTGTCTAGATAGTAAGCAGGGTCGATAGTATTCTCTCGATGCCTCCAATCTAGCGCTTCTCGGGTCATATATCCCCCAGCTTTCAGTAAGTCTGAACAGATATCAATCGTTATTTGCTGCCTTTCCAGATCGCTACCTTTATAACCAAAACGATCGACCATGATGTCGGCAGGAGTCTCACCGCAGTCGTTCGCACGGTCCGGAGAAAGGCCCGCTTGTAAGAGGTTTTTGATAAAGGAACGCCAGGTAAGCCGTGAACGTGTATCCCAGTGTGAACTGTAAATTTGCCAGCGAGTGACCTTCTGTAGTTCTGATGAGTAAAAAGACAT
The DNA here is from genome assembly GCF_001792695.1 of Aspergillus bombycis. Lineage (NCBI taxonomy): Eukaryota > Fungi > Ascomycota > Eurotiomycetes > Eurotiales > Aspergillaceae > Aspergillus > Aspergillus bombycis. The sequence goes on along the minus strand of NW_019170235.1, from coordinate 11,063 downwards.
TCAACTGAGAGACTCAGACGTTCCAGCAGCACCAAAGTATTTCTATGGGTGGAAGTTTAAGACATCCGTAGCGAATTGATACTCACATGTAGAATAGTCTCGCCACTTTGAAGAGCATCCGAAATTGATGCTTTGCCTTCACGAAAGGCCTCAAACAGGGCCTTCTGGGTACTCTGTAACACAGTAGAGACATCTTGTGAGTTGAAAGTCTCCTCTGCACCATAAAGTACGCTAAATATCTCGGAATTTATTGGCACAATGGCACGAAATTCAAGTTTAGGGCTAATTGAGAAGCCCCCTGCTCCAATTGTGCTTGAAAAAGATGTCTCAAGGGAGATTCGCAGAGCCCATCTGCAGAATATTCGGCGATGTAGCAAAGTAATGATGGCTTTGCTTTCTGTGTGCAGCTTACGCTCACTAGGACAAGCTGAAGTGGCGTTGCGCGCTCTCCCAGAGCATGTGGAGCCACATGAGCATGTTGCTCGGCGCCGATTCCGCTGAGAAACTATGATAGTTCCCTGATTATGCGACTCTTCATCCAGGATTCGTTGGTGCTCTAACGCCGATTGGAGTAGGCCTGGTGAGAGAGCTGGCTGAGCTTTATTACGGGAGTTGTCATTTTGCTAAGTTTCCGTAAAATTGGAATTAGCAGCTCAAGGGTGGAACTCTTCGAGACTGGATCAGAGGGGATAGCAATACCATCTGTTTAAGATAATCTTCAAGCATTTCTAGTCTGTGCTCAATACTACTACCGCGCTGATTAGACCTTTGAGCCACGAGTAACATCTGGCTGGTATCGAGGGCGGTTGATGCCGAGTGTGTGAGGACCGTGTCTATTTGCTTCTGAGAGACAGCCAACATAGCCCTTCATGTTTCCAATTAGCGATAATATACTCACTTTCTCCTCTAGCTCAGACTCACATATTCAGTATTTGCAGCGACGTGTTAAGATGAGCTTGCAGCCAGCTCACCATCTCCAATATTCCCATCAGAGTATCGCGTTTGAAAGGATACAATATCCTATTGATCTGAATTCTGGAACTAAAACATATCGTGCTCGTGCTTTTGCACTTATCTAACATCTTGCTTAGTCTGTCTAGTCCATCTTGGCAATTAAAGATGGAGTCGAGGGCGACTGTTGCTGATTGAGCCGTCAGGGGAGAAGAAAAAACTTGCGCATTAGCGAGAACATCCTGTAACGCCTTTAAAATGCTGTCGAAACTTGTTATACGGTTTGAGACGTTCTGAATCTGTTCATCATACGCTTTGAAGGGTCCATAGTAAGCCAGTAGGCCCTGGCAGACTGTGAGGCCAAGCGAGATAACGCCTACTGCGCTCCCAGCCAAAGAAATTGGATCGCCCATGCAGAATAATAATCAGTGGCTTCAAAGGGGAATGTTATCAGATAGACAAAGGTCAAGGATTTGGAGGGCCACCGTATGGTCTATGCTGGCATTTATGGGGTAAAGAGCAGGCGGCTGGAGGTAACCGTCGATAGCCCAACCGCATTCTATTTCAACCCAAGCGGTCAGTGTGACGCTAGAGTGGTAGGGGGCTTCCAAACACAGCCGACCAAAGTTGCGCTTATCCCTGTCCAGAGCCAGAGAGGAGATCGTGAAAGGAGAGCTTATGGCAAATGTTTAGAAAAAAGGCTCTGGAATTAATCGGTTCTGAGGTGGCACGACGGGGTCATGGGTGCATTTTAGATACCCCTCCTTTGTTTCAACGGACATTCAAGGGCAAGCCTGAAGGTAAGACTGAAGGCTGAATGTAAGGGCAGCAATAGCACAAAATACAGACAGACTAAATAAAAAAACATACAACAGGAGGGATTCGCTGGTGGTCACCCACCCAACTACTAACCTCCCGGCGTGTGGCTTAAGTACGGCTGAGCGGACGGGAAGCCCTGTTCTCCACACCCTATGGTCGTATGTATTGGCTTATTCGAAGTACTGGAATATATAGAAGAGGTAAATACCAAGGATTGGTAAAATATCCATGTCGAAAAAGGTTAGCTTTGTAAATATACTCCGTGCACGCCGACGGAAGTAGGGTATCCGGATGCTCGAAAGCGCGAACCACCTATGGCACAAGTTGTTGATCTACGGATTGTTTTGGTGTCGTTCCCAGCCATATGGAATCCGTTGTCTTTCTGCGGACAAGATGCAGGCATGTAGAGGTAACCGTCGCAACGTCCCGCGAATGCTACGTGTCCCGCAGGACCCCCGCAGGACAAGCATGCAAGTGTGATAATATTCTCGACAAGGTTGCAGGAAAGGCTCGACCGTGTCGGGCCGAGTTTATTGTTACTAGTAGCATTATAAAAACACGCGTAACAGCTCCTCGCAGTGTGTTCTTTCGGTCTCGTGCGGTCGCAACCTCTCATCATAACAGCATCCTCAACCTAGGCCATGGAGACTGAGGATTGGGAAACCACAAATGTAGTCATTTGTGGCTGTGGCCCAACCGGGGCTATGCTCTCGGCTTATTTGGGCCAGATGTCGGTTCCTAATGTGGTGCTAGAGCGAGAAGCTGATATCACCACCGATCCTCGTGGAATCGCCTTGGATGAGGACGGCATTCGCTTTCTCCAAGGGGTCGGTATATATGATTCGATCTTTAGTGAGATCGGCAGTTGTCAGTACCATCGTTGTTTTTTTCTTCTCCTTTTCAATTGGATCCCACATTGTTGACTTGTGATATTAGGTATGGGTATGTTCAACTTTATCGGCGGAACAGAGCCAGTCTTGAAGAAAAGCCCGTTTCTCGCTTTGAATTATAGCACGGTGAGTCTAGTGTACTAGTGTTAATAGTGCTGGTGTTGATTGTATTAGACGGCCGGGGGAACAGGTCACATAGGCTTTATCTCTCACAAACAACCTATACTCGAAAATAATTTGCGAAAGGCCATGTCACATAGCACATTTTGCGTTTTGAGGTCGGAATCCACAGTGTATGAATTGTGCGAAGATGAGCAGTGGATCTACTGCAAGTATCAAGATGCACAAGGAACTGAACAGAGAATTCGCGCGCGATTTTTCGTTGGCGCGGATGGCAAGACGGGGTTTACACGGAAACAGTATCTGGAGCCAAAAGGGGTACATATGGAGAAAGTTACCGAGTATGTGCCATATGCTATCGCCGTTAAGTGCTTCACTGACTCTGCGAGTAGGGAATTTTACGAGGAGACTTGGGTAGCACTGAACTGGAAAATCGCATTGCCCACACCGGAGTCACACCCAGCGTTTCCCTTGTGGACGTTGGGATATACTCCGGAACAAGTGTATGACCTCTTCTTTCCCTATGAGTTCCGTTTTCTTTGCAATCCGAATCGCCCCGCCGTATGCGGACGATTCGGTCTTCAATCAGACCGGCTGTGGAGATTCGAATTTGTTGTTCACCCAGGGGAGGACGGCTACGAGATGGCGAAACCGGAATCGATAAAGAAGATTGTCTTCCCTTATGTGACACATCGGGGAAGTCAATATAAGTAAGTCAGTCCAGACCCCATACCCCACCTCTTACTTATATCGTAGTCTTCCGCATGATGTACAATTCCCTGAAGACTGTATACATGTTATCCGATCCCGCCCGTTTACCTTTTCCGCACGCAGCTGCAATGCCTGGGCGAAGGACCGTGTTATCCTTTGTGGTGATGCTGCGCACGTATTTCCTCCTTGTAAGTTCCCTGCCGGTCGATATCATGTCGAAGCTAACCTTTTCAGTCGGAGGACAAGGGATTGCGTCGGGATTTCGCGATGCTGCTTCCCTAGCATGGCGACTCGCTCTACTATGTCATCATCATCCAACCACCCCCAAATTCCACGAACAAGTCCTGGATGCGTGGTATCAGGAGCGAAAGCAACAACTTGAGAAGTCTCTAGCTACGACAATCGAGAATGGGAAGTTTGTGTGCGAAGCCAACTCCAGCAAAATCTTCATACGGGACTGGTATCTTTGGCTGGCCCAACTATTTCCCAGCTGGAAACGCCATCTCCAATTGGGGCGACGAAAGGACGGGTTGATCCGATATGTACACTCTGAAGGGATGCCTTTCCTGCCGGAGCTCAACGGTGGCCTGAACCTGCCTCAAGTCTTCTGCAAGGATATGACTGGAAAGGTGCTTTTCACCGACGATGTCATCTTCCGCTCTAAGCAGAAGAGTATCTTCCGGCTATTCGTTTATCTACGCAATGATGAGGAGCTAGCGCGCACTCGGACGGTTCTGGGGGAAGTAGAGGAGCTTTCACGAAGAGAATTCGCTGCTGACCAAGTTCCCTTTGTCATTGAGGATATCACAAAGCGTGAAGTTGGTGATCAAAAAAATCTGTTTCAGATCGCGAGCGCTGAAGAGTTTGCCCGGTCACCGCTGTGTAGGGGCCGCCCCGAGCCTACCTATTATGAACCATTCCTCATTCGCACGGAAGTTCGTGCGAAATACATCATCGTGCGTCCAGATCGGGTTGTCTTTGCGGCATGTGTAGATGAGCAGAGTTTGAAGACGGCTATTGGTTGTATGAAGGATATATTGCGTTGCTAGTTCTTATCGATGGACTGCGTAGGTGTGATTACGACTTCTTTCACATTAAAACTCAGATACTATGGAGCCAAGCATGACTTATGCTCAACTGTATAACACCTTGCGGTAGTGTCCTCCCATAACTCTGTGGTTCGGCATTCGAGCGTATGTGTTGGATTACGAGCCTTGGTGATGGTTTCTTGTCTCTTCCAATCGTATCAAACTAGGAATGTAAGACATCATGACTAACTTGGAGTATCATCCTATCTTGGGCTTATTCAGGAGTCACGAAACCGTATGAGCCTGTAAAACCGAGGTCTGTCTAGACAAAATAGTGAAACATGGTACCAACATGGCAGCTACCCAACAACACAGATTGGCCCCATCCTCATTCACCTCGTGTTCGTGTCACCCTGATGTCTAACCGATCGGATACCTGCAGATCCCGAGTGTATCATAGAACTCCTGTTTAGCATTGGGCAAGGTGCTCTCCTTGGGACGGTGCTCAGGCTGTGGTTCTCAGCCTGAATACGACGTGTCTCAGCCGCGCATATAGAGAAGATCTCGTAATTTATGCAACATCAAACAAAGATTCACTGGCAGAGGTTCCCAAAGATGAGCACACGCCTGAGCCTTGGAAATAGTCTCTGTTTCAGAACAACCCTGTAATGTGGCAATTCCCCTGATAATAATGTCTCTAGATCGATCGGAAGTTCTCAGCGCTAGCCTCGTATCACCGGAATATTCCACGTAGCCTCATCAGCTCAACTCGCTTGGACCAACTATTAAATCCAAAAAAAGGTCTTGGTGTAGCCACCGTCTATCCCGAAACATCCGTAGTCTGCGAGGTCCTGAGACGGGAATGACACTTGAACGGATTATTGTGTGGGTGGTTCTTTCCCCCTTTCTCCTTTTAAAGTCTGTAACAGAAGCTATTGGTGGCTTTTCGGTCCCTGATGCATGTGTGGTCTTGAGTAGGTGCTTAGGTCCCCAGGAACCTAAGCACAGTGCCAGGCTGCTGTCCGAAGTCTTCGTATATAGTTTCTAGAATGAAATTTGTAAGACAGTGTCATCTTAAAAATGTTAGGATTAAAAATACTCTCCACGAAAATAGGACCAACCATCTTGTCGCAGGTACTGAATATCTTGAGAACCACAGAAAGTATATTTGTTTCTTGGTGTTACTGTTTATGATAATATACTTCACTTTGACAAGACTATGGAGAACCCCGAAGGAGAGATGAGCGACCCTGGTCTTTATACCGCCGCAAGCACTCATGGCTTTATGGATAGCATCAAGTATGAAACACACTTTATGTTCAATCAAGATGAAGCTTGGGCGAACTCGGGACAGATCGAGGGCAATACCGAGTGTTGGCAAACTGCACCTAGTACTGAACCTAAACAAAGTGAGGCACAGATTTCGACTGTTCATACAGAGGCCGGGGACAGCTTTTCTTCATCAACCGCTCCACATTCTGGTTACACGCATAACGTGGCACAGTGCAATCTGGACACTACTGTACCTTCTGATATGCAAGGCTCTGCCTTACTGGGGTGAGTATTCATAATATCCCGTAAATAGTTGCAGCGTGTATGTTCACACGGACAACAGATATCCCACGCTGCCAGAATATCCTACTACCCGTTCGGCCGAAGACATTGTCCACCATGTTAACAATGATGCTAGCCAGATTCCGTTTGGCTTGACACAGTCTCCATACGACCTTCCCATCAATATGCTCACAAGACAATCCCCAATATCGATTGGAAGTTTCCAGCCGCCAAGCCCTCGGGAATATCTCGACTTTCGACCAATGCTATACCGATCGGATAAATTGCTAGAAACGTATGAGAAAGTGTCATGTGCGTTGTTTACGCTGCACCGCAAGAGGATCATTCTCGGGGAATCTACTGCATGCGTATACACAATAGACGGCCTTTTTCAATGTGTTTCTACGTTGTGTGACCTTTTGGAAACAACCGTCCCTGTTGCTAATGCTCTAATCGATAGAGCTGGCTACATCACAAAGAACGGGATCTTCAAGCTAGGGCTTATGGGGGTATCTATTGTCTTGGAAATATACGAAAAGCTGCTGCGCAACTACCAAAGGATCAGCTGTCCAGAGGATTTCAGTACTCAAAGGACATCTCATGATGTAGTTCAACTCACCATCGCGTCCGACACTATGGAACTCGCAAACATTATTTTGCGATGCACATTTATGGACATCCACTTGAGACGGTTGCAAACCATCCTTGAAGCTGCCAGCCTAGAATTGAACCTTGACCTGACTTTATCTGCTCAGGTAGATGAGACAAAGAGCATGTTGGGTACATTTCTATATTCACTGCAAAAGTATGTTACACATCCGTGACAGCAATAGTGGAGCCTCTTGGCTCCAAGGTGCTGATGGGTGTCTCCCCAAAAGCGTTGTCCATCTACCGCCTTTTTGTATCCTATATGGTTTCCTCATATGCTTCCGCGCTTCTTTTGTATCATCTTTATATTCCTGTTTGCTCATATTTGCGTCTCTTCCACCTACTCTTCTTCGCTCTCCTATATCTCAATCAACTGGCTTCACGTCGTACACAGGTATCACTCAACGACAGAGCAAGACTGGGCTACCTGAATTTCCGAACAGATAAAAACATGCACACAGCTATGCTCTAGAGGATTCAAAGCCTTAGAAAATATATAAATAATTCTGACCCCTTCGGAACTAATTTCTCCGCCCCACCCTGACCCCTTCGACATCTCACAGTTTCCTTAGTTTCTTGTACTTATCAATTAAGTCATCATGGCAGAAAACCTCAGTGTTATTCCTATCCTTGACTACTCACTGTCAACCTCCTCAGGGGCAAGACCTCGGTTCCTAAGGGGCCTTCAAGATGCCCTTATCAAAGTTGGCTTCTTTTACCTTCAAAATCACCAAATCCCAGCCACAGTACAGCAGGACTTAATTACTCAATCACAAAAGCTCTTGATCTCTCACCGGAGAAGAAAAAATGAAATTGATATGAGTAATAGCAAACATTTCGTTGGATATGTGGGCTTAGATCAGTCAACCACCTCGAATAAACAGGATCATCGGGAAACATACACAATCTGTTAATCATAAGATACATTAACTGTCCCATTTACCTTGTCAAGGAAGTTAGGTGTTATTCTACTGTAGCTTGGGTTTGAACAGCCTGCGCCAAGGCCCAATGAGCCAGTGTGTCGCAATCTACAGGGGCCTGATCTGGTAACTCTCATTGCTCTTAATCAATCCATGTTACAGCATTAACTAATACCCAAGCTGGAACTTAGTGGCCTGATGGGATGATACTACCTAGATTTAAGCCCGTCATAGAAACATACATTGCTGAGGTTAAGAAGCTAGCAGATCGATTGAAGGTCCTTATTGCCGAGGCACTGGATACCAATCTCCCAGAACTGATGAGTTTATTTGATGAGGAGCCCTTCGGCCGCTTGACTTTGGTTAAATACTCTAAGCCGGAGGGGAATGGGTCCCTGTTCCTCCTATGTCTGGAGCGATGATAATCAATGTCGGTGTGCAATTAGAAGCATTAACTGATGGGGTGTGCAATGCAGCTATACATAGAGTACTCGTCCGACAGCAAGATTTCATCGATCATGATGGTAATGATATCGGGCCGAGATCTTCATTTCCGCTATTCCTTACAATCAGCCTTAATAAGGCATGTAGGGAGCCTTTGAACCTTCCCCAACATATTTTAGCCATGGTTAAGGATGGCGACGCTAGACAGACCGCGCGATTCAATTTACAGCGATTATTTCAAGGGGGCTGTGCTGGCAACCGTGTCTTCAACGAACGTTTGAGGGTCTATCGAAAAGCTGCACAAAAATGGTGGCCAGATCATCTCACTGAGGCACTAAAGCCGCAATTAAACAAGCCGGTATATAAGACTCGGTGATCTCTTTTTTTTTCTTGACGATGAAGAGGTTAGAATGATACGAGGGGCAGCTTCTCTTATTGATGTTGAAGGTATCGATGAGGAGATCACCTTTCATGAACCTAATCCTCTGTATATAACTGCAAGGAGTGCATCTTTGAGACTTAGTTGGACCAGTGGAAGCTGGTAATACATAGGGATAATGTTTGGAACCAGAAGTTTGGCATTATTTATTATAATATTGGAGGTATGTAGAGGGGTACGGGGAACCCGCTAACGCTGCCCCGAACGCGGCGATATACCACTCTCCCATTATTCTCTCTAACTGCCTAGCCGCATGAAGATAACCATAATTACGATCACAGAAACAACAAAACAAAAACATACAACAGGAGGGATTCGCTGGTGGTCACCCACCCAACTACTAACCTCCCGGCGTGTGGCTTAAACGCGGCCAGAAGTCGGGTGGCTGCCGCCCGGGTGAGCTAGCGGGTGAGCCGCTTTACGGTCGCGCGACCTTGGGTGAGCTTGGGTGAGTGCATAATAGATGGGTTGAGCCGCTCACCCTCTCGCTCACCCCATCACCCAGTTAAAAACTTTAATACCCACTAACTACTATATAAGCATGGACATTGGCTATTTAATTAGAGCGTCAAACGCCGGAGCTCTTGGCAGATATCATAGCCAATGAAGAACTTGCAATATATTGCTGCCTGTCCAGGCAGCATTAGCATGAGTTACGGTGGTCAGGATTTGCAAAGTCCATTATAAATTATAATAAACAATGCAAACACAGTCCGTCTCACCATAGCCGTCTCTTAGGTCAGCAGACCCACCCGCCATTCGGCGTGTTGGTCTGCCTCACCCAAACGATAAATCACACCTAAACAATAAATTTGAAGCTTTTCAAGCTCCTATACAATATCGTCTTGAGTATCTATCCAATAAGATAGTCTAGGGTCTTCCTTATCCACCTGACTAGCTTCTGTACTAGGTAGATTCTCTATATCTGCCTGCTGTGGTGGTTTATTATATTCTAAAGTTTCTGTTTTCCCAATTTGTCTAAGATATTGTAGATTTTCTACCTCAGTACAATCCGCAATTCGATATTTTATATTATATATAGTTAACGGGCTATTATATCGGACTCTTCTCTGTGATTTCTGTCTATCTTGAGATTTCTGATATTGAAGATACTGTTGTAGATTATTTTTAAACTGAGTGGCTAGTTCAGTAGCTTCTAGTAAACTCTAGAATATATAGTCAAGATATTATATAAAACTTTGATTAAGCTCTGGACTATTATTAATAAAGCTCTGTACTTTATTAATATTTCGATATAGATTCTGTATTATAAATAGCGGCGATAAGCTTAATAGTAGTAGTAGTAATATTATAATTATATCAAATTCTAGAGCAGTTTCTAAAATCTTATATAGAGAATTTATTATCTTCTCTAAATTTAAAAAATATAGATCTCATTTCTCAAAGATATTCCAGATTATATATTATTTAAAAATTATTGTATAAATAGAATAAATCTTTTTTAAGAAATTACTCTTATTATTTAACTCAGTATCTCTTTAAATAAATTTGTTATTTCTCTTGTAATAAAAATATTTATAGATTTAAAAGATTATCTATTAAAAGATTGTACAAGATATATTATATAAGAAAAGAAATAATAAAATATAATATAATATTATCCACAGAATTGAAGAAATTTATAGATAAAATAAGATTTGTAACTATTAAAAAATAGTAATCGAATTTCTTTTTTTATAGAGATATAATATTTTATATAATAGTAGAAATACTGAATCTAGTTAAGATCAATCTTATCTATAGTATAGTCTTTAGAAGATAGAGTTATTTAATATTTCTCTGGAATATCTATATTATATTACTGCTCAAGATAATATATTTCTTTAAATATAAAATATAGAGAAAAGATAAAACTATCTACTATAATATACTCTATTATAGAGATTAATTTATCTATTTCTTTAGTTAAATTCCTCTTTACAGCTTGTAAAGATATAGTAGTTATAATCTTTTAAATCTTTTCTTGTTCTAGTTAGAAGCCAGTTTTATCAAAATTATATATATTTTTGAGAGAAATCTGTTTAATAAAGAGCTCTAAATAATTATATCAGTATTAAAGAATATCTATATTCTCTATATCAAGATATTTCTTATCTTTCGGCTTCTACTGAATAAGCTTAAAATCCTCCGGGAGATATTTAATAAAGTGATAAATCCAGTTCTTGTCAATTATACAAGATAGCCCGTTAATTATATTCTGCTGCAGTATTTGATTGGTACTCTATTTAATTATTCCGGCTGTAGATAGACTATATAGATTAGACTGGCATTTGGCCAGGTTAGGTTAGATTAATGGGGTCAGTTATATCTAACCGCTAGGTTATAGCTAGATTAATAGAATTTCTATATCTAATCACAGTTAAGCCAAAAATTGGACAGTTAATCTAGGTTAACTGTGCTTGGCGCCAAGACTATCGATCTTTACTAAGTATAGTAGACGGTAAGCTAGATTAACTGTAATTAATCTAATATTAATCTTACTATCTTAACTGACTATAAAAATATATTATTAACAATA
>NW_019170234.1:0-15862 GCF_001792695.1 Aspergillus bombycis | reverse complement strand
TTTTTAAATTTAAAAAGATAATAAAATCTCTATATAAGATTTTGGAGACTACTCCAGTATTTAAAATAATTATAATACTATTATTACTACTATCAAGTTTATCGCTATTATCTATAATATAAGATCTTTGTCGAAATATTAGTAAAGTATAGAGTTTTATTAATAATAATCCGGAGTTTAATTAAAATTTTATATAATATCTTAACTGTATATTCCAGAGTTTGCTTGAAATTATTAAATTAATTACTTAGTTTAAAAATAATCTACAGCAGTATCTTCGATATCAGAAATCTCAGAATAGATAGAAATTATAGAAAAGAATTAAATATCACAGATTACTAATTATATATAATATAAAATACCGAATTACAGATTATACTAAGATAGAAAGAATACAGGATCTTAGACAGATTAGAAAGACAGAAATTTTGAAATATAATAAACTATCACAACCGACAAATACAGAGAATCTGTCTAGTACAGAAACTGGCCAGGTAAATAGAGAAGACTCTAGATTATCTTATTGGATAAATACTCAAGGCGATATTGTATAGGAGCCTGAATAGCTTCAAATTTATCGTTTAGGTGGGAATTATCGTTTGGGTGAGGCAGACCAACACGCCGAAGTGCGTGGTGGGTCTGCTGACCTAAGAGATGGCTATTGTCTATCTCGAATACAAACAGAACAAACAGTCATGCACTACTCGCTGATAGTCACTATGAAATCAGCAGCCTGTATAGTGACTGCGCCGTCACAGCGGTGATCTGATGTAGCATCCAGGTTGGTTCCAACTCTAGTATTCGCCCCTGAAATGGCAAGAAGGCTTGAGACAAAGGATAAGTCAAGAACATTACTCCTGTTATGAGTAGGAGTATCTATCTCAGAGATAAATATTAGTCCGAACCTATCGAGCCACTCACAGAGTGGCTCAGCGAATATTGAATGGCTACGCTGAAGTAAGGGTTGCCACCTGCTGTGACGCAGGTTGAAATCCCCAGCGAGTAGAATGGGCTGAGAGAAGTAGGATTCCAGCAGATTAATAAGTGCTTGTACGGCCTTATTAGGTCGGATAGAGTTCACGTTAGACGGGGCGTTATAAAGAATTGACCTGTCCGTGCAGATATTTGAAGTAGAAGAAGATCTGATAAGGTCTCCTGATCTATTAGATCTGAACGGAGCTGGGAAGCCTGGATGCCCCTCTTTTTCCGTATGTAAGGCCAGTCCAGATTAGAACCTAGGAATTTGTTAGTATTATCGAGTACAACAATAATTTGCATTGTGAAGAATGTGCAACCTACCATGGCAATGCACCGTGCTAGTCCAACAAGAATAAGTCCCTGGCGTAGTTCTGGCTCGTCCGGGAGGAAAGCCCAGGCTAATGCCAACTATTGTATTCCATGTAAGTGACCGCTTCATGACTTGGTGGGGTGGTGAAAGGATTACCATGAAAAATGGAGCAATAATCCAATTAACAACGACACTGAAAGCAATCTGAATCCATATCTGACGGGTTTTAAAAACATGATGCAAGCTCTCATACCTCACTTTGCAGAGTATGGGGTACATCATGACAAGTTGACCGATAGCTATCAACTATTAACAGCCCATTTGAAGTCGAATGCACCAGAAGGCGTAAGAATACTCACCGATAGGAACTGAAACTCCCACAAACTCCCCCCTTTGCAACGCAGGTCCAGTACTGGGAACAAAATTACCCAAGATGATCCCGATAGCCATAGCGAGGAATATCCAAACAGCGAAAAAACGGTCTAATAGGCCGAGGTTTTTGAAGGCGGATTGCTTTTGTTGCGGCGAGTCTGACGTATTCGCCTCGGCTTGCTTTTCCACGTCGTTGGCCGGAGAAGGCGCCTGGGCTGCAACATCGGCTGGAGTTCGGTTTTGATTCTTCATCTTAGGCTAGTTCTATTCCATGATCAAATGCAGTTGAACTAGATGGCTGGTACGAATTGGTTAGTAAGTGGCTCGCGGCGTCAGGCAACAGGGGCATGTAAAGTAAATTGACACAAGATAATTATATTGGACGTGACTGCTATTGTCGCCAGAAAATAAAGAGTATTGGGCGTACCTAATGCTGGCTTGGTATCTAGTGCCATATGTAGCAGTGAGAGGTGGACTTATCTTGAGTATATAACTGCCCTTTGATGCTCCTAACTATCGATGATAGGACAGTCCGTCCCTGGATGTCACTGGCGAATGCTGATTGGCCGAGCCTATGTCTGACCCATTGGTGTTGCTTGGCTTGGCCCACCCAGAGCAGAGCTTGCAGCTTAGAAATGCAATTCGGTAGCCAATTACATAGTCCGAGTAACATGCTGGGAGCTCTCCAGGCAGTGGCCTCCAGATCACTCCTAGGTGTTAACAAACTTCACCACTTGGCTATCTGCCTGATTAGCCAGCCATCATGGTCTGGACTGACCATGATTTTTTCCCCCAAAGACAGCTGATTGGATACAGATTATTGAGTCAAGATGTATGTACCTTCTCAGCCCTAGCATGCAATCTATCCCGTTCTTCTGAGCGTAGCAATAGATATCTCTCGTCAAGACCTCCTACAATAGTTTCGCTCAGGCAAAACAGACTAGGAGAGATTTTCTGCTACTAGACTTACGCCATACAAACTTTGAGGTATTCTTCCTTCTTTTGAGGGGAAGAGAGGAAGAGGAGTGGGGGAGAGGCTTGTTTGTGAGTTGACAGCGGACAGGTCCCATTAGGATGTCACTACTAGATGTTTATTGGGGAAGAGTTGCAAAGAGATCATCGACGCCAAGTTTGTTTTTGACCCCTCTGACATTGAAAAGTAGATTCCTCCTGTGACCAATCAGGACACGGGAGTGACATCCAAGCTTGGGCCCCCATATAGTGCAATCGCCCGTGCTGCAGCTACCTGAATGCGTTGGACTAGGCCTGGTGATAGCCCTCGGTCTCGGCACAGGGTTTGCACCTGTGCCTCCGCCTTTCGGGCTTTACGTAGACAGGTATGGTAGTGTGCTTTAAGAGTTAGACCCCGATCTAGTCATATTCCTAGCCGTCGTGTGGCCTCAGAGTTGAAGGTAACTCTGTGTCCTTCTATCTGGATCTTTGCCTTCTGTATCTGATCTTTGAGTAATCTACCCTTTTTCTGGTAAACAAAACTGCTTCAGTCTTTTCAGTATCAAACTGAACTGCTTGTTTTCTGCCTTGCTCTATGGCAACCTTAGCGGCTTGTTCTAGCCCCTGGCAGACTCTATGTACCGAGCTAGCTGATATTACTAGGGCTATATCATCTGCAAATAATATAACTCTAATACCAGGAACTGTTGCTCTATGGCTTGAAAAATCGCTCCCAGATAGATAATAAAAAGAATTGGGGAGACTGGTGAGCCCTGTGGAACCCCTGTCTCTATAGCCTGTGTAGGACACTGCTGTTGGTCAATAACCAGCTGTATTTTGCGATCTGCTAGGAATAACCGCACCCAGCGGCATAGATCTGTGTCTAGGCCTAGATCAATCATTCGCTTCACCAGTCTTATAGCGTTCACATAGTCAAAGGCCCCTTTCACATCCATAAAGAGGGCCCCAACCAGCTGTTTTTGGCCCCAAGCTTGGTGCACTTCCTGAATTAGGCAAGCTACTGCGTCAATTGCGCTGCGTTGTTTTCGGCTACCCATTTGCCCTGGGTGTAGAACTTCCGCTGCCTCGCAGTAGCTAGAGATAGCTTCCGCTGCTACCTTTTCCACTACATTGCCTATACAGTTCAGTGGGCTAATTACTCTGTTGGCCTTAACCATTGAATAGTCAGGCTTATTAGGCTTGCGCAGTAGAATACCCTTTGCTGTTTTCCATGCCTGTGGATGTAGACCTAGTCTAAAGCATTGGCGTACCAGTGCCACTATTCGTGTAGCATCCCAGCTACATAATAATCTCAGTTCCCGGAAGTTGAGACGGCCTATTCCGGGTGCCTTTTGAACTGCCTGACTGAATAGGACCTTTCGAACTATATCGTAGTTCACCTGTAGATGCATAGTTCCCTGAGGAATTGCTTCTATCGTCTCGCCCCTAGGAGCTCTAGGGAATAGGACTTCCCTAACCAGGGCTTCCTTAGTCTCTAGGGTCGTTGCTTGCTATCCCTGAGGGCCTTTAAGCACAGGTGTGGTCCCGGTAGCCTGGGGTTTGCAGTATCTTAGTGCCTGCCAGCATCGGATTGAGTCCTTAGGATCTAGTCCTTCATCAGGCTCTGCCTCTGCCTCACCTGATTGCCCTGTTAGAAAGGCCTCCCAGAATTCGTGCTTTGCCTCTCTGATAGATTGATAGTAGCTATTCCGGGCCCCCTTTAGATCCTGGTTAGTGCCTAGATCTGTTGCCCATATCCGTTTGGCTCTGGCGTATTCTCGCCAACTGGCTTTGACCTGCGGACCCCACCAACGTTTAGAGAATGTTATCCGTATAGGCCTTGCGTGTTTGCTCAGTACCTCTGTTAGAGCTGTTTGTAGCCATACTGCCTCACTTTCCACCTCCGCCCTACTACAGCCATCTAGTAGAGCGGGTTGGTTAGCTGCTAGAGCCTTCCACGTCTGTCTAGCATTTTCTAAGGCTTCTGGATCTGCTTCTAGATTCCCAACTTGCCATACAGTCACCTGTGTGCTGACTTCTATAGGCGGCCTTTGCATATCAATGTATATTGTTGCCGATAAATACACCATCAATGGACTTATGGACCTCGCTAAGAAAAAAAAAATTAGAATTAAATCTAACGCATCAGTGGAAAGACGCTGACTTTATTCAACTTATTAAATATCTCTATGGACCGCATGCTCCTGCAAATTCAAAATTTGCAGGATACAGTAGCAATATTTACTACCCGATATATTTCCACTTCTAAAGAATTATAAATTTTTCACGAAATCTGTAAGAAGTCCCCTTATTTTGTCTACAAATTCTCAAATTTGTTGATGAAAACGGTGGTACAACTGGAGACAGAATTATAGTAGATCTCTATATTTTCCTAAGTATTCTAGCCGCGAAACTCAACGAGTGTGTCTGCCAGTAATAGAAAATCTACTAATCTGGTTATAGAACAGGTTTTTGCCAGCCTTGGACGATATATATATGAAAGCCCCTACTGATCTAGCTGTCGCAGCCGCTCCAGCCAAAATACCTATAGCAGTGACTGCTGAAAATCTTTTAGCTACAGAAGTAGATTTCGATAATATGATACTGAAAGATATTATTAGTGTACTGACTGTGAAGAATATTCTTGTTACTTTAAAAGATTCGAAGATATTACTTAGTATATTATAATAGTTACTAGAGAAAAGATTTTAATAAAATATCTAAAATATTTCTTAATTATATTTGCTTTATTTAAAGATAGGGCGGGTTCTGTTCCTTGTTAAAGTATCAAGTTAAAGAACCGAGTAGACGAATTGCAGTAGATAATATATTGGGGATGTGATTTAATTCTCTAAGAATAATAAGAATTTGTGTTGGTATAACAGGAGTAAACTCGATAAGTCTAAGTAAAAGAATCTATTACAGAATTACTGGAAAATCTGTCTTTTAAGTATACGCTAACTTGTAGTAACAATTTCTAAAACTGTAGATTATTTATATTCAGCTTCGGGGTTATATAAATAATATATTTACCCGAATAGTATTAATAAATCTATTCTCTACTTTTCCAGGGATCTGGATAGATACTGTGAGATAGACTTTATATTTTTCGACTCTCTCTGGCTATGTACGCAGACGAATCGGAATATCTAGTAGAATAGACTGCGTAAAAGATGTGTTAAGATATACTGTGACTGTAGGTTGATAGTAGTCTATAAAAATACAGTCTAGGAGCAAGGCGAGATATCTACTAAATATTTTTCTATTATAGTAATATATCTGCTGCTGCGGGATTAATTTTATAATAGTATCTATTTCTATTCTCAGAGAATAATATCGGAAGATAGAATTATAGTCTTACAGTAGAGAACAGAGCAGTTCTTATAAAGACTCTATTGATAGTTTCTGTCGAGAATATCCCTGAGTCAATATTGAATATAGTTACAGTTTTATAGAGAATTTATGGGTATTTTCTTTGAGATATTCTTTACTCTATTATATATAAGACTAGTCTTGTAGAATAGAGCTTAGTTTTAATATCTATATACTGTCTAATAAGCTACTCGAGCTATAAAGTATCGAGATATATTTATTATAGGTCTTGTAAGTAAGGTTTAATTTAATATAAAATAGAATAAAATCAGTAATATAATAGTTTTAAAAAGAGAGGAGTAGGATATATAACAGTAGCTACTTATAGATTGATATCTCTATTTTAGAATTTTTTCTATCTAAGAACTGTATACTACTATATTTTGCTATATTGTATATTACTGTTAAAAACAACTCGAAAGTATATATAAGTAAGATAGAATTTTTAATTTAATAGATACTAATCTATAAGCTGATTTGGGATTATATAATCTGGGCCCTGTCTCTACTACTTAGTTATAATCCTATTTCGGTATAGTAAGTATATAGAGAATAATTATAACTATATAGCTAATTCGACTATTATAATCTAAGTTTTTCTGGAGATAAGCTTAAGATATTAGAAAAAAGAGAATTTTCCTATTTTATAGTTTTCTTGTATATAGTATATAAACTATATTAGATACTATTAATTTCTTTTTTATTTTTTCTTTTTCTTTTCTTTTTTTTCTTTTTATTTTTAAGACTTCTAGGGTTCGGTTATTTATATAGTAAAACTAACTATATCTAGTACTGGAAAGGCTTGTTTTTCTAGATATTATAGTAAAATAATTTTTTCCTACTCTAAATCTTGATAGGGGGAAGAAACAGTAAAGTATTGTATAATATATTATATAGATATATATATATTTTATAATATACTATACTTAGTATAAAAGCTTTCAGTGCGATACTATAACTGTCTCAGAATAACAGTTAAAAGGATAACAATACCGCGTCTTTATATTATATCCCTTAGATACTTATTATCTGGTCTATTTATTCTGAATCTAATCTTAAATACAATTTATAGATATCCAGTAATATCTGTAACTTGAATATTATAGTCGGTAGAGCAGATCTTAAGTAAGGATAATTCTATTGTGATTAATTAATCTGTAATTAATAATACTGTATATATTTATTTAACTGATAGTCTTGATTATATATCTTTTCTTGGTATTTTTTAATCTCTCTCTTCTACTGAACTAAAATATAGTAGAGATAGTAGAAGAATCCGAGATAATCTCTATATACTAAGTCTAGGATTTGAAGCCGCTTATATACTATATATTATTTTTTTATTAATAGTATTTAGTATAAGCTACAAAGATCAAGATATATAAATAGATAGTATTGATTTTTATATTAGCTGACTAGAAGAAAGCTATACTGTAAAGATATATTTTATATTTTTATTATATCTATAGTAGAAATCTTCTCTGTCTACTTCAAGATTCTTTAGCTGAGATAGAGTATTCCTGAATATCTAATATAGCAGAAAATTTGTGTATATATCTATAGTATAAATCAGCAGCTGTTATAGAGATATATAATATATATATATATCGGTGTCAGTATAATAATTGTTAAAAAATCTGTAGAATTACTGTTTCTTTTCTATATTTCTAGAATCTATACTGTAGAATAAGATTTGCTATTTATAGCGGCTATATTCAATATAAGAAGAGATAACTTAGAGAAGTTCTATTATATAGATCTTATATAATTGTATATCCAGTATTTAACTGGAAAATTATATTTTTATAATCTCTATAAAATACTATTAATCTATTATAACTATATAACAGTATATCGATATCTTTATATAGTCTAGAATATTTACTGCAAGTCTCTTTAATAACTATAGATCAGTATCTTTTATCTAGATTTTTAATAAAATAATAGATATATATATATTCTCTATTTCTATTAATTAATTTTCTCTATTCTATTATATTTTTTTTATTTTTTTCTACTTTAGCTATAATATTCAGTAAATCAAGAATCTCAGAA
This sequence comes from Aspergillus bombycis, assembly GCF_001792695.1. Lineage (NCBI taxonomy): Eukaryota > Fungi > Ascomycota > Eurotiomycetes > Eurotiales > Aspergillaceae > Aspergillus > Aspergillus bombycis. Next base: position 7,824 of record NW_019170234.1, on the reverse strand, counting down.
GAACTATAATCAGCTCTTAAAAAAAAGATATTTTTCTAATATTTAAAAGTATTTTAATACAGAAATTAGTCCTAATCTCTGTAATAAAAAGAATAAGTAGAGTTAAGAAAGACTACTGCTGATATTTACTGCTATTAATAATTATATATATATTATTAAACTCCTTCTAAAATATAGTACCAAAGTTGATAAAATTAATATTTATAGCTGAACTGTACTTTTCTAAGTAGCTAAATATAGTATATTTGATATTTTAAAGCTACTTATTAAATATAGTATAAATATAAATACCGAAGATAAAGAGTAGACAATACTACTTATATAGATAGTTTACACAGATATAGGGGATATATAGACAGTATATAACTATCTTATATTTAATAGAGCTAAAAATAGAAAATATATTATTTATTTTTAGAAATATTAAAATATTTACTTGCTGTAAAGTATAATTAGGAACTGTTTAGACTAAAAGATAAGAGTTTTTTAATAAATTATTTCTACTATTTATACTAATTTAAAGCTAGATAGATTTTGAGGATAGTATATATAAAGAGTTTAATATATATTATCTATTCTTCAATTATAAACTAATAGTTTTAGATAAAATAATATTCTATATCTATTAAATTATTCTTCTTATTATTATTTATTAAATTAGACTATAATCAATAATAGTATATATTCCGAACTGTTTAGAATTAGTAGAGTTCTACCTTATTAATTAAGAACAGAGATTTATTAGATAATTATAAGAATATATTAATTATAGAATTAAGATATTTATAATCCTATTTTAGTACAGTAGATCTATTTATAAGAGATTTCTAATTATATAGATTTTTATCTTATAATAAGCGAGACTCTATATAATATTTTAATTAAATAAGAAGCTCTTGTTTCTCTTTATAAAGCAGTATTAATTTCTAGAATTATTTAATATATATTTAGATAATAATCTTGTATTCTCTACAGTATTAAAATAGTACAGTATATCCAGGATCTCGGCCAGATCTATATAGATCTATATTCTATCACAATAAAAGCATCGATTAGATTTACTGAATATTATAGTATTTATTTTTAGTTATTCTAATTTTATTTTTTTATGAAATTTATATACTGAACTGGAAAAGGGAATATACTTATTTACTATACTATATAATCTATTTAGAACTAATATATTTTATAATAAGAATTTAGACCAGTTGCTATATATAATATATCTTCTTATATCTATTATATACTATATAACAGCGAATTTGCTGGTATATTCTTTGATCTCTTCTATATTATAATCGAACCAGTCTATTTAATATAATAGTATAATATTTTAATATTCTCAGCTTCAGTTATATTTGCTTAATAGTATTCTTGTTAACTATAATATATAATCCTCCACATATTTCAGAACTATAACTACTCTTATTACTTTCCAGCTCTTTGCTATACTATCTGTAAATTAAAATATATCAGATTCCTGTCAGATATACAAGTCTATACTAAAAGTTATCTTAATTTAATAAATAGATTAATCAGTTCTACTACTAGATTAGATTTCTATTTTAGATATTAGATATTCTTCTCTTAGCTATATCCTCTCTATCTGATTTAAATATCTGGTAATAAATAATTTTATTTTATTCAGCCCAGAAACAGTCCAGTATTTATCGGAAAAATATAAAATATTATATCAGAGACTGCTATTTAAAAGTAATTACTATATTTTAGAGTCTAATATATATAATACTATATTTAGAGATATAATAATATTCTATTTAATATTTAATAAATAATTGAACTATATACTGGCTATTGTCTCTGATTTATATAATTAGATTGCTATAGAGAGAGATATTGTCAGATTTAATTATTTATTAGATATCAATAGTATAACAGCCCAGCGGAAATAATCAGAATATAGAGAGAGTATAAATAAGCTATAATATAAGAACTGGAGTTAATTATTTCTCGAATAATAATCACTCGGTAAAGCAAATCGAAAAAAATATTTAATTATATATATACTATATATTAAGGGAACTATAAATAATCAGTAGTAGAGTATATTGCTAAAATTATATTCTTTGCTATTTTTAAATCTATAATACTACTCAGAGATAGATTTAAAGATTAGTCTAATAATTAATATCTGCGGTCCTATTTCAGTATAGTAGATCTACTATATATCTGATATTGTCAGAGAAAGGAGAATAATATATTATTATAAATTTAATTTTTTACTGTAATATTGTAATTGTTAAAAAATAATTAAATTCTATTAAAATATTATCTTGTATATCTTTTTCTTAATTCTATAAATATTTTCTAGGATTTCTATTTATTTTCGTACTATTTTTAAATCTTATTTCTTTTTTGAAAAAATATTAATATTCTGTTCTTTCTATATATATTTGTTTTCTATTATAATATAGACTATTGATCTTTATTTATCGGTAAATATAGATATATTACTTAATTATATCGACTATATAGAAACTAAATATTATTTAATCAGATATTGAGCGGTGATAATAATTAGAAGGAAAAAGATATTAATTAATTTTTAATAAAAGATAAATTACAGTCGCTACAATAGAATAACTTTAATATAGATAATTTATACTACTATATACAGCTCCGATAATTTATCTTTTTTTAGATAATAGAGAGTTTCTTTGTATTTTATAAGTATTAAAAAAACGCGGTATTGTACAGAGAGTTGCTATTACTGTATATATATCTAGATATATATATAATATCTTTTGGATAGTTCAGAATTATAATAAAGATTTTAAAATAGAGATATTAATAGATAAATAGTATAGAATATATAAGATAATAATAAAAAAGAGCTTTTTTAAGATTAAGAATCTTGTAATAGAGCTAGAAGATAATTGAATTAATACTATATTATATCTAGAGTCTGCTTAGTAACTCTATAAAGCTAAGAGATTATTGTAGTGTTGTTTTTTTATATAACTTTGGAATTAATAATTAATAGTACTTTACAGTATATTTTCTATTTTCTGGGAGATCTTTTCTAAAATTAGAGATTATTAAGTTTATAGTTATCTCTACTTTCTATCTCTGATCTAGTAGCTAAAAGTAATAGATTATTATATCTTAGCTATATATCTAATCTATTAATAGTTAAGATTAATATTTATAATATAATTTCTATAATATATAGAACTCAATATCTTATATATTAATATTATATATTATAACTGTTTATTATTTATTTATAAAATTATCTATATCTAAATAGAATATATTAATCGAAATTATTTACTACTTAAGAAAAATAATCCTCCAGATATTTTATAACTATTTAATTAGAATATCTCTTTTACTATCTAATAGTTAGTTTATAGTATAATACTCTGTCTTTAGTAATAAAGAGAATAGATTAATAATTCTATATTATAGTATAGATCTTAGAATAAATAGTATTTATCTCTATTTTAAACTGCCAATTTCTTTCTAATAGATTTATATAGAAGATAATAAATAAAAAAGAGTTTATCTAATCTAAGGAATAGAAATATATTTCAGAAATATCTAAAAGATCTATATCTGGACTGGTATTTCGATTTATTAGATAGATTAGATTTATAGGAAAAAATTGTGGATCTATAAACTATTAAAGACTGTACTCGGGGATATCTATATTATATTCTTAAAAGATATTTGCGGCTCTAGTTTAATATAGCAGATCTACTTTAGATAATAGATACTAGATTACTATCTATAATCTGCTAAGCCGTCTGCTTATACTGTAGTAGTGTTAAAGTATTATAAATATTGGAGTATTGTACTAAGTTATTGTTTGTTGATAATTTGTTGAGATTTATAACTTGAGTTTATATAGTATAATTTAACTGTATTCGGTTATATTATTATAGGACTATCTTAGAATCTATTTAATATATTTTAATCTTTCTCTGTTTAAATTGTAATATTGTTTTACTAAATTCTTTTAAATCAATATTTTTTTTAATTTAAGATATTGGTAATATTTTTCTGATTTACAGTACAGAATATCTTCGGATTTAAGATATAGATCTAAATATAAAGATTAATATTGCTTATATCTACTAATTAATACTTAGAATACTAGAAACTATTTTTTGAGACTGTTTATACTGTAAGAGAAAGAGTAATCTCTGTATTTAGAAGTTTTTATTTATTCTCTACAGCTCAGATACTGTTCTGGAAGTTATTCTATTATATATTTTATCTGTTAAAAGTCGGATTAAGATAATTATATTGTGTGAAAATTACAGTAAGGGATTTACTGAAAATAAGTAAATAAATTATATAATTTATTTAATCAATTAATTAAATTCAGAAGTTTCTGCAGTACTATAGAAGAATTAGAAATAGAATATCTACTATACTCTCGCGGAATATAAGAAAATTATAATAGATAGAAAAATAGTTAAATTTTATATATATTATTTTATTTATTTAAGTTTGGAATAATCAGTTTTCTTGTACTAGTAATATATTTAAGATATTATCTTAATTAATAGTATAAGAGAATATTAATATCTCGAATATATTAATATAAATTTCTGTATTGATTGTCAGATATATAATATTTTAAAATAGAGAAATATTCTATATATTAACTTGTCTTTTAAATTATAAAATATATTTTCTGAACTTGATTAACTTTCTAATAATATAGAATATATACAGAACAAGATATAGGTATAGTTTAATATTATATAGAGAATTTATTTAGAAGATATAGATAAAAGTCAGTTCCTTAACTATATTTAGTAAAGTATAATATATTAAATTTTGAGTCTTATAGATCTAGTAGAGACTGAATTTTTTAATTTCTATTTTAGCTCAGAATACAGATTGCTGTTTAATATATAGAATTATATTTTATTTATAGAAATATATATAGAGTGATCACTAGGAATTATTAAACTGTAATAGATATATTAAAAATCTATAAAAAACTAATCCAGTATAAAGATATTTATATTATTATATATATATTTTAATTCTTCTTTTAATAAAATTATATTATCCAGTATTATTATCTACTATCTTGATTATCTTATACTATAAGATATTATTTAGTATAGAGACTGCCGGGTAATATCTATAGTCTCAGAAATTAATTTATTAAAAGTCTGTTTTTATCTCTATTTTATATTCTTATTTAATTTTAACAAGCTTTCTAAAATAGTAAATAATAAGTAGAGTTAGGAAACCGGAAATAGAGAGTTCTGTAATAATTATTATTAGAAGTACTATAATAGATTATTTACTTTTCTGTGTAGTATAGATATTGATAAGAGTTGTAATTAATCTAGTCAAAGTACTAAGAAAAATTGATTTTATTAATATATTAACTGTTATTTCTTAATATTTTATAAATATATCTTTTATATAAATAATTTATTAATTAGCCAGATATAGTTGTTTCTCTACTTTTATAATAGTTAGAATATTAGTAAAGTTTCCAATACTATAAGAAAATATATAATTATAAATAGAGAAGAATTCTATATTATATTTAGAATAATCTGATCAATTTCTATTTTTTTTAGATCTTTATTCAATATTAGAGACTTCTATATTAAAATAAAGATATTAGATACTATTAGATATTCTATAAATAATATCTAGTATACAGTATCAGCAAGAATATTGTAAAACTATAGAATATTCTCAAGAAATATTTATATATAGCGGATTTTGATAGTATAAATTATATTATTCTGGTATAAAACTGTATCCTTTTCTATATTATCGGTTATAGAGAAGGATTCTATCTTGTTAAAAGAATTAAATAATTATTAAAGATATCTAGAAACTTCTATTTCTGTAGCTATATTATAGCTTTTTTATATCTGGATAGAGTTACTTAAATAAGTCGAGAATAAATACTATAATAATAAACTATTAGATTTTTTCTATTTTTTTAAATAGTACAATACAAACTGTTCTGATAGATAGTTCTTATAGATTAAAATAGTATATATATATAAATTAATTAGCTATACTATTTAATTATTTCTATTATTCTTTTTTTTTTAATTGAAGACTTTATATAGTTCAGTATATATTTTATAATTTATAGCTATTTTAAAAATTACAGATTAGAAATATATTAAGAAATATAAGAGTTATTTAGCTTAGTTTTAAATATATTTTAGAAAAAGAATTTAATTAACTATTCTCTATTTAATTTATTCTTTATCTATAAAGATTAGATCTTATATATAAAAACTAGATTAAATATTCTCTATTTTATATTTTCTTTCTTAGATAATTTTATAAAGAATATAAAGTAGATAAAAATACTATTAAGTTATATTAATCTCTAAAAATAGATATTTCAGATTTAATTAATAGTAAATTAAACTACTTATTTATTATTTTTTATCTAAAAAAGATTTTTTACTATTATTACTGGGGGAGTATCGGTAAAATCTTAAATCAGAAATTTAGTAGTACTATATATATTGACAGTTTTCTTGACTCTGAGAAATTTATAGACTATATAGTAGATAGTCTAGATATTCTTAACTTTATCTAGAGAATTAGATTTCTAAAATATACTGTTTCTAATATCTGCTATTAAAATTAATTCTAAATTATAAGTTAAGAAAAGAGACAGATATATACTAATTTATATCTTATTTTATTTATTAATAAAAATATCTAAATATATTAGATTTCTATAGTAAATATCTATTTACTTGTAGATATATTTTAGTTCTTAAAAAATCTATAAAAGATTAGCTCAGGGCTAGATTTAATAATCCTCTATTTAAAAATATATAGCTCTGTAAATAACAGTAATTTCTATTTTATTAAGATTAAAAACTGAAGATAGCTACAAAATCTTATTTAAAATAAGATTCTATTAATTCTGGAGAAAGTAAATAATATTTTTTAAAATAAATATTTTCTTGAAATTCAGTATATTTATATATAAAATCTATCTAATATAGTCTAGAGAAATATTCTTGATTTTAATCTTTTAATAGATTATAAAGCTGACTGGGTAGCTTTTTTTAAATTTAATAGTATAGATATTATTTTAAGAAAAGTTTAGTCTAAAAAAAAGTCGATCTTCCTAATTATATAGAGATCTATATTTAATAAACTTATTTTTTCTATAATTCTTATAGAAAGATATTAATAGAAAAAGTATAATAGATATAACTGTTAATCTATAGACTGATAGTTTAATTAAAGAGTCTAACTTTTTTAATAGAGCTATTAAATATTGAACTGAAAATAGACTATTATAGAATATTAATATTTATTTACAGTAGTATTTTATATTGACTAATATTTATTTCCAATTTAAATATATATTTAAGATAAAATATATCTAAAAACTGCTGTAGTATTATAGATAGTTAGACTGCAGTATCTAAAAAGAATTGTAGATTAGTATCTTTAGAAAGTAGTAATATATACTCGGAAATCTCTACTATTCTAGTATTATTCGCGGGTCTCTATTTCTTATTATCTAGTATACAAAAGTTTTACTTGCTTTTGTAGACTGAGAATATAGATAAAATCTACTAGAATAGTATTTATTTTAACTAATATATAGATAATAAACTATCTCTATATTTTTATATATCTTCTTGAATATTATATAGTACTATTTTTTAAACGTAAATTTTTTATAGTTTTTTTTTTCTTGTCTCTTTACTGAAGGGAGAGATTTATAATTAATATAACTCTATAGTAAATAGTAGACCGGGATTATCAGTTCTATCTTTTAAAGACTATTACAGAATATATATATTATTAGTAGTATCTAGAATAATATAG
>NW_019170233.1:0-16235 GCF_001792695.1 Aspergillus bombycis | reverse complement strand
TCGGGTATTTAATCCATTTTGTCGTGTGTTGTTGTACGACGTCGTTGTTTAATGAGGTTGACCAGTGCAGCAAACACGAGTTGAATTGAATCTGAGGGCCAAACCTGCCCACACAATAATATTTAAATAATATCTCAGCCATCTGGAATTGCCTTTCGCTTTCGTTCATGATGTGATAAATTGAGGCGCTTAGAGTTGCTTCCGACCACAGGCAACTATAAGCGCCTCCTAGAGGCCGTTCACGCGGTTCCAGTGGCTGCGGTTTCTAGTATCTCATAGACTCAGTAGTAGTAGAATCTAACTATACAATATGTAATTATGCATAGTATGCTTCAAGAGATTGACCCCCACCCCTTTCACTGTAGTTCTATCTTTTTTCATTATTACCCAATTTGATGAAGCGAAGAAATAAAAACTACCCGCTACACTGGAGACATAGGCCAACGGAAGCTTCTCTGATACAACCCAAACTCGGCGCAGTCAGAAAGCTATCTAGAAAGGCACTGTTAAGGAAGAGAACAAAGTGAGAGGAGCGAGTAGTGGAGAGTGACAGCCCGACTACTTCCACGCGTAGAAGGGATAAAATTGTCTATCAGACGGATACACCTCTTTGAGGGCCTACCCCTTATCTAGTCAAGATTAGCAATGCGTTCACCTAGCAGAATATGGTGCTACTTTGTGTCGTTGGCCATGGGGAATGACGGCGCAGAGTTACATCCACCACAAGTTCTGCCCAAGAATACGGACGAGGCTATGTCTTTCCGTTATAGGCCTAGATTCGGTGGGATCCGTATCTGTTCCATCAGCAACACATGTAATTGAACTATAGTGGAGTCAGCGCAATGTTGAAAACCCTAGGAGCGGCAAACTCGTACACAGTTCTCGTGGGACGGTCGTAGATAATATTGTCGGGGCTACCATCATCCATCTCCCAGCCAAGGAGACGGATGTCTCTATATAACACGATTGACAGCTATACAGATAGTGGGTACTCAAGTGCTTGACTTACTCAAGAATTTGTGTCACCTTGCTCTTGAGGTAGGGCCCTTCTGTACCATTTAGATCTCCATACTCGGTGGCAGGTTTTCCGGGAATTTTTGACATCGCAATAGCGTTAATAATCCCCCCAGGGTAATCATGTCGGTCAGTCTGTCGCAGCACACCATGGTCATAGAGGGTTGGCGTTCCGTGAAGTGGCCCTAAGAGCTGAAGCGCGTGGACCTCATCTTGAAAGATCCTCTTTCCCCCTATGTGGTGGGCGTACGATCTAGGCTCATCCAGCCACATCGATTGCAACCTGGAAGTCAAAGTATTAGTGTATTCGAAGCATACATCAATGGGGGCACGGTACACGTCGACAGAGCTAGGAGGACTTACTGAAAACGAAGTTTGACCACAGCTTCCATTTCATCCTCTGCTCTGCTAGCATAAAATACTGCCCGCCTCTCTCCGAGAACACGGTCAACTTTCTCTGAAACGAGCTTTGCAACAATATAGCCATGGCCTCCTATTCTAATCTGTGATCTTTCGAACTTGATGAGCGTGCATTATCCTAGTCGTGGACTCATTGTGAAAGAGCTTTTTCAAGAGTTCTAGAGACAAGGCTGTGTAGTAATACCTTATACAAATGGGAAGACGCGATGTTGCCGGATCGAGTTCCTTTAATATATCAGAATTGGAGGAGGGGGGTTTCATCATATAGTGCTCATCCTTAGGTAATACATAGAAATTGAATAAATATGGGCGAACCAGTCAAGTATCACTGCTGATATAATATGATCAACTATTCCAGATTGTGATCAATATTGAGTTTGATAGTCACTGAACCATAGCCCTACATTAACCAACACCAGTTTGATATACAACACTGAAGCAGACGTGCTCTGGACACCCACAAGCTATAATTCCATTGATGCATATCAATTGGCCTTCCCTAATGGGCGCTTTTCAGAGCGGTCTTTCACTCCACAATTATATTCACAATTTTAGCTAGCTACAAGAGGGATCCGAAATTATGATTCCTGCCACGGTTATCCGGGCCATCGGCCTGTTCTGGTACAGCTGGAGCGCTGAGGCTCACCTATTCTGGCTCATGCCTGACATCGGGATTGCGCTTTTCGCGGCTGCCGCGTACATCTGCACTGTCTCGAACAATATCTATGTTGTGGACACGTCTGGGCGGTACTCGGCTAGTGCTCTTGCTGCGACGTCGATGCTCCGGTGCTTGGCGGGATTTGCGTTTCCTTTATTTTCGCCTTATGCGTGAGTTACTGTCTTTCTCCTGTGACGAGATTGCCATCTCTGACATGGATTATGGATGAGCGATTGGGATATGGTTGGACTTCCAGCATACTGGGTAATATTGAATTGTGCATTGGTCTTACTGGCGTTATCTTTCTGTGGAAGTTTGGGCATATACTAAGAAGAAAGAGCCCGTACTGTGCTAGTCGCGATGTGGATGATTCTTGAGCAGCAGACCCCCTAGTAGAGGCTGTATTCTGGTATAATACAACTCTCTCTTCCTCTCCTTGACTAAGCATCTGACCGATGGTCTGTCACCTATTACCTTCTCGGTATACTGGCTACTCATGCTCTTCGGCAAATTGTTCGAGGTGGTCCTGCATGGAGGTAAGCTTGTCGCCGTGGGAATTGGCCTACGGATGGATGGTATTGGCTATCCAGACCCGGAAAATGGTCGCCGAAGTAGCGATTTCCAATTGGCTCCCTCTACTTTGAGTGAGACTTCTAGATATCATATATCGAATAGCGCCGGAAGTATCGATTGTAAGAAGGAGTGCAAGAATGTGCAATAGGGCTAAGGGGTGGATCGTGATCAATCTATGGTATGCATGCCTGAGGCAAGGTTCAATTAGCGGGCCATTCGGTACATTACTTATCTTGGCAGGCGGAGCTTAAAAGCGGTGGCAAAAAGACGCAGATAGCCCGTTGGGGTTGGGAACTGTCAGTGATGCTTCAGGTGGGCTGGGGATCTGTATGGATCTGCAACCTGTACTCTGTATTCGACTGTGGCTGGCACTCAAATTGAACCACGAGTGATGGACGCGCTTCCCTAGTACCTGACCAACTCGTTTCAGGAAATGGGCAGCAATCACGACGCGTGGTCAATTACTACCCAAACCGTGGTAAAGTTCCCCAAGGGAGAGAGAGAGAGAGCAAATTACACCCCGTGATTGGGGTTGCCAGCACCGGTGTGCATCGAGAGTTTCCACTCCCTCGATGCCCGGAGCGGGCGCTAAAGTCACGGGAGGCCAGCGTGACTACGGAGTACCGCACGTACTTGAAATTGAGTGGCAGGTCGTGGGACGGTACCGTACCTTTAATACATTAAAATGACGTGCCCCCGTGATGGACCGGTTGCCCCGAGAAACGTGGAGCTGTAAACATCGCCCCGTCATCCATTCCAGACTCAACCTTACCTGAGGATCAGCTCCACCAGATTCAGCTCCATTCTGCTGCTGTTCTGCCCATTCTTTCCGTGGTTCCTGGCTTTCTTTCTCCCCTTCTTTCCCCTTTGCCGTCTCCGGGGATATTCTCCAGACTGCTCTCCTGCCTCCCTAATTCTCCGGAATCTTATTCTGGTTGTAGTATTGCTTTCATTTACTTATTTCTTGGACGACATTCGATCCTGCTCCTTGTTTTCTTTTGATTTCCGGCGATCAGATGAGCAAAGGCTGGCCAAAGCTCGGAAAGATTAACCGACTATAATCTGTCAAAAAAAAAAAAAGATGCCCGGAACTGTGGCTGATGGGCCAACAGTGGCCATGTCCTGTATGGCCCCTAGAACAGATCTAACAATATCATGAATAGCTCCTACTAACGCTGTCTATTACAATAGTTGCCAACAATTTCTGGGGAAAGGATGATGCAGGTGTTGGACCCATGTTTGAACGCATGCACACTGCCAAAGTGTCTTGCGATGAACTCAAGACGTTCTATAACAGTACGTACTCCGAATTGCGGGCTGGTCATGGGGAAATGTGAGGAGATTCTAATGAAGTAAACAGTCCGTGCTGCCATTGAAGAGGAATATGCGCGCAAGCTGCTGGCTCTTTGCCGAAAACCCCTTGGGTCGACAGAGCTAGGTTCCCTTCGATCTTCCTTCGATGTTGTCCGTGGCGAAACAGAGGCAATTGCCAAGGCACACGGTGCTATAGCAGGACAGATGAAAAGGGAGCTGGAAGAGCCATTGGTAGCGTTTGCTGGTGGATCGAAAGAGCGAAGAAAGATCATACAAACAGGGATCGAGCGCCTGCTGAAAACCAAGATGCAGCAGACTCAAACAGTTAATAAGGTAAGTTGAGGCTACAAAGGTGAAGAATTAGGACGTACTGATTAGACTGCAGACCCGAGATCGGTATGAGCAAGACTGCCTAAGAATCAAGGGATACCTCGCCCAGGGACACATGGTCATGGGACAGGAAGAACGCAAAAACAAAGCGAAGCTGGAGAAGACGCAGGTCCAGCTGGCTTCCAGCAGCAGCGAGTATGAAGCTGCCATTAAAGTGCTTGAAGAGACGACTGGTCGCTGGAATAAAGAATGGAAATCCGCCTGTGACGTATGTCCCGAACGACAACCCGAGCAGATGGTGGACGAAACTAATGAATATCTAGAAATTCCAAGATCTCGAAGAGGAACGACTCGACTTTACTAAAAGTAGCCTGTGGGCTTATGCGAACGTTGCATCTACCGTTTGCGTTAGCGACGATGCTGTATGTGTCACCCCTTGCTAAGACGAAATGCCTGCTAATTTATCATTAGTCGTGCGAGAAGATCCGCCTTTCGCTAGAAAGCTGTGAGGTTGAGAAGGATATCATCTCCTTCATCAAGGAAAGGGGAACTGGCCAAGATATCCCAGACCCTCCCCGATTCATTAATTTCTGTCGGGGTGATATTAACGATACCAGCTCGGAGGCCTCAGAAGAAGATGGCTTCTCTGTAGCCCAATTCCAGCGTACAATCAATCCGGCGTTTCGCAGTTCTTCCCCGCAACCATCAACTTATGAATCGCATCACGACCCACAGTCCGACCTGGCAAGCAAGATTGTTCATAATAACCCCCCTACGCCTACAAGTAGGGAAACCACCATCACTCCGCAAAAGGCGACGCAACAACCAGCGCCCTTGGATCTTCGCCGGGGTGGTCAACTGCCGCCGAACTACGACCCCAGCGAGCATGGAGAGATTAGCAGTGTGCCTCACAATGCGTATCCAACTGATGGTATGACCATGTTCTGCAGGACCGGACCTCCTTCCGAGCGGAGCTCTGGCACAAACAGCGCCTACCGACCATCGAGCCGTGATTCCCAGAGTGAGGTCTCCAATCCAACATCTATGTCTAGTCAGGAACCTACCAGCGCCAGACAATCCCCAACAAAGCCGACAAATGGCGTACCACTTCATGGCATGGGGACAGATAAGCAAATCCAGAAGAAGAGGAGCGCCTTCTTTAGCAACAGCCCATTCCGACGAAAGAGTCGCCATGACAAGGAGCGGAATTCTGGCCCGTCACAGCCACCTTCTCGTGGCACATGGGATACGTCAAAGCCATCGAGCCCAACCAAAGCTCCTCAGCCCCAGCCGCCAATGTCTGCTCCTGGACACGATCAACTATCCAGTAGTCCTGAGCCCGTGGACCCGAGAGCCAATTTCCAGCTTAATGTCGGCAACAATGTATTTGATGTGGCATCGCCTGAGAAGGACAAAACGAAGGCACCTCAGACGCCCAAGAGTGTGGAAGAAGAGCTTGATCCAATTGCGCGTGCCCTGGCTGATCTAAAAGTACCGGGCAAACAGCCCACCACCCGGATCTCTGCTGACAGATACCATGGCATTGCTACACCAAACCCTTCAGCTCCCAGTTCAAATTACAGCAGCGCATCTGTGGCGACCCCGCCCCCGTCATATAACGACTCTTCGGTGAAACGTCTTGATGCCCCGCAGCCCGCGTTCACATCCGCGCAAATGCAGAAGACGACACAGAAGTACACAGGACAAACGAATAACATGCTACGCGGTAGTAGCAACACCTCGGGCCTCGCAACTAGAAACCGTGCACAATCCCAAGATGTACATCGTGCCAGGCTCCCACCCCAAGACGAAGCGCCAGCCCTAATGTCAGCAGCCCCCGTGTAGATACCCGCATGAGTCAATATAGCAGAGGAGCAAGCCCAAGCCCCAGCACATACCAATCCAGCAGTATGAGAAGTCGGTTCAGTCAGTCACCGACTGTCTCGACCCCGCCCCAGCGGCCAGCGGATGCAGCATACTCGCCCCGTGAATACCCAAGGCGAACTTCTCCTAACCCCATGAGCCGTGGCGTTTCACCGCAGCCACAGTTCCGGCAACAATCCCGTCCCTCGAGTGCTGGAGGTATGGAGTTGCAGCTCTCCAACCAAGTTGACATGTACGGTTCTCCAAGACAAGCTGGAAGACCAGGGTCATTCTATGACGGGGGAAGCCATAGAAGCAGGTCCAGGAGCAGGACTCTGGCCGTTGCGGATCCTGGCAGACAGTTCAGCCGGGATGGTCGCCCCATTCTCCACTTTGGTAAGCAAACGGACACCTCCGCACTGCGTGATGAGACTTCAACTAACATCATGCCTACAGCCCGAGCCATGTACAGCTATACCGCTGCAATCCCCGAAGAGCTGGGCTTCACCAAAGGTGATGTCCTATCGGTCATTCGACTTCAAGACGACGGCTGGTGGGAAGCCGAAGTTACCACCACCCGCGGACGACCCGGTTTGGTCCCCAGCAATTACTTGCAAATTATCTAAATAATGTCGATTTCATGAACAACAGCCTGTGCACAGGTGAACGATGTTTATTATGTGTTCATGATGTAGATACGGATTTCCACGACTTCTATGGGATTTTCTATGTTCTTGGTGCACATGCTTTTTCTTCGTGTTCCAGATTGCTTACGATTGATATCACCCAGCTGTTGTTTTGACATAACCCATACCTTTTGTTTGCCTTCTACCCTCCTTTTTACCCTTGAATTTTGAGTTCTTGAGAAGCCAGCGTTCGTTCTTGGTTTGGTCTCTATTCCTGTATTTCACAACGGCAGAGGTGTATGTTCCAGGACTATTCCGCGGTTCCTGCCCTGCGTTGTTCAATTCTGTCCTACAATCTTCTATTAATTTGAGTAATAATTATTTGATTAGTGATCAGCGGTCTGGAACGGCATTGCCATGTATGCACGCAAATATTGCCAAATCTCATTAAAAACACAGCTGTTTCCGCGCCGAAATGCTACTGCTCCATCCAGGCCCTAGAATGCACCACCAACTTAGGGCACAGCAAGTATTATAGAAGAAAAGCCAGAACCCACAGAGCCCGCACGGCCCAAGGTATCCTCATTAACATCATGGAGAAGACCTCAAGCCCGCATACCCTCGAGCCACGGTCAAGAACCATTCGAGATCTCATCGTCCGACAACTCATTGTTGCACTTCATGCACTCGTACCCCTCGGCGGACTTCAAAAGACGAACATAGGTTATGGCGCAATGCGGCTGATCCCAGGCATCGCACCGAGCATCCTTGAGTTTGAGCTTCGGTCTGTTACAATCCATATCGACATGGTCGTTGACATGTCCGCACTCCTTGTGGATAACGCGTGTGACCCGACACATTGGGACCGGGGCAGTCGTAATCGGAGTTTGTCTAATTGGGTCTGGACTGAAGATGTATGTATGTATCGTGCGTAGAGAGAGAGAGGGAGAGGGAGGGAGGCTGTTAGGGCCCGGTCATCACAAAGAAGCTCTCGGTAGAGCAATTGTTTCGCAACCTGGATACAGGTATCGTATGAGGGTATCAGGAGCCTGATCGCTCGATGGGAAAGAAAAGAATGGATGGAGTTAAGTGTTTTACTCTGGGATTGTGTGTGTGTGTGTGTGTGTGTGTGTGTAGATGAGCATCGAACACGGGAGAAATTGTGCGTAGCATAGCTTAGTCGCTGGTATTATTTGGGGCGTGGGAGTGAATTTGAGGGCGGGATATTGCGACAAATGTGAACAGATTAACTCCACAGTGACCCTGTGAATTTGCGGGCATTGCACAAGGTGGGTATGTTGAGTGCAAGAATGGGATATGAACCCTTCACGGGAAGATATGGCTTGAATACATAGGATTTAGAGTACATTGGCATGTTGTATGTATGTATGTACATTGGTGGGGTTGGGATCAACGCTTGTGCTAGATTGATCGGTGCACCTATCCACTTAGTGGAAAACATGTTCTGGGTGTAGGTAAATCAAATGACCCTTTTGGTCGTCATTATACAATGGAAAATTCATCCCCAATGGGTGTGATTCTGGGGGTTTTTCCCGTGGGAAAAGGCGATGCTTTGTCGGGACGAGGAACATAGGGGGGTATATGAAACGAATGCATCGCCGTTGAAAGCGGAATTAGGTTTATTCGTCGTCAACAAAGGAGTTTGCCAGGCGGCCAAATATGGGCACCTCGTAGTGATCAAGTGTGTCAACTGCGACTTGGTTAGTCCTGCAGGGCGTTTTCCAGCATATGTCTCAACTTACCGTCGCGATAAGCACGCATGCTCAAGAAGCCGATCATGGCCAAGTCGCATAGGAGCAGAGTCCATGACAAAAAGCTTGACCAAGCGAATAGGAGATGGATTATCTAACGAATTGTAAGCGCGCTTTTCGCCGAAGGTCGGACACGTGGCTTGACATACAAACATGACGGTAAAAAGCATACTTGACTGCCATGCATGAAAGCTGCATAACATTAGTACAATTGTCAGGAAGTGCATAATCGGGTTAATTTCGATACTTACCGTACATAATCGCTTTTGTGTTCTACTAGCAGAAGGAAAACACCACCCGCTGGAGGCAGAAGCAGATATGCCAGCATAGCTTCAAAATCCATACGGATGGGTAGACTCGTATCGAAAGCTCCCATGTTCCATCTCCCCCTTTCAACATCTCCGCCATAGCCACTGTTTCCGAACCCAGTTGCTCCTGGTTGAACTCCACCGACAAAGTGAGTCGGTGACGGAAGCGCGTTAGGTACGAGACCTGGAACCGGAGGAGAGCCGACAGGAGATCTGATAATGGGCGATTTCACGCGATTGGCATCGCCGAGGGCAGGCGACATTGCCCGCTCGACCTCGGGCGATTCATCCTGATAGGGAGCGAAATTCATTGCGCTCAATATATCGATCGCAGGCAAGGTGGTCGTCGAGATTATAGCGTGAGGTTCTTATCAGGTGGTAAAGCTTTATCGGCCGCTCATGATGGCGGTGACGTCTTGGCGCCTGAGGCAGAAAACGCGTCCTGTTGATAAATCTCCTACCCGAGTATCATGTTTACGACTGCACTACACCAATTTACACTGGCCTGGGAAAAAAAAAAGAGATCAAAAAAGAGAAGGGCTGTATACCATCTATGCTCCTGGGTATCATATTGCAAGCTTTTACCTCATTGAAATATCGTAATGTACATGAAGACGTCCCGTCACTTATGCAAAGCTCTTCAAGTTCTACCTCGACCACGCGTAACGCTAGGGCCTCGGGCAATTCCACTGACCGGTCTCCGTGTACTTGTGGTTGTAGATCCTCGTGTCGCAGTGGATGTGGTCCTTGTTGCACTCGGATTGGTTCTTGAGTAGGAGACACTTGGTGTTCTTCCCAGACCGCTACTGCGGACCCTGCCACGTGTGCCTCGAGCAGCGGCTTGCGTTCTTCTCTTCTCTTCTTCCTCGGCTCTCCGAGCTGCTGCCTCCCTCTGTTCCTGCAACTCTCGTTCCCGTCTTTCCGCGGCTTGCTGCTTGAGGCGCTCTTCATTCTCCAAGTCGGCGACATCTTGAACAGCACCTTGCCAGTTTGGATTGAGGATCAACCGCTGGTTATGTTCTGTCTGAGAAAGAATACGCGTCCAAGTGTTGAGTAATGTGGACGCGGAATCAACCGTACGCGAAACGGTCTAATGTAGGGTTTTTTTCGTTAAATTGGCGATCTGTAAACAGTTTGACTATGAAAGTCAATAAAAGATTCCACATACATCCATGTTACCCTTTGCCCGATCAAGGCTATTCAAAAGGCCTTCAATCACCTGATTGATGTTCCGGACACTCTGTAACTCGGTCCGCAAGGCTGCCTCGCGCGCTTCTTGGCGGTCGAACAGCGTTTCACCATCGTGAGAGGATATGGGCGGGGGTGTGGTGCTCTCTTCTTTAACGGGTATCCGATTCAGTTTCCTACTGCCCCGCTTCGAGGGAGAATCCCAGAGGTCGTCTGTGTCTTCATCGGAGAGTTGGAGTCGTTCCATTTCCTCCGCCGTGCTGCGGAAAGCCATGGTGTGCGAAGGGGGGTGGGGATAGTTGTGGTTGTGGAGGGGCGTTGAGGGGGGGAAGAGGGACGGCAAACAAATCGGACTATTGTAATTGTCTGCACGTGTAGATAAGTTCTGGGTATGGTGACTATCGTCGCCTAAGACCTAAGGCGGGAATGGTGAATCAATGCCTGAGGAGGGGCGGTGGGGCAGGCGGATGATTGGCTCAGCCTCAGTGTTAAATGTGTGGCTGGTTCGACGTCAAGCATTCCTCGTTCGTTGCTCCCCCCCGTCACCAACACCAAACTTCTTCCAACCCTCTCGTTTTCTCCTCCACCATCGCTATCGTTCCCTTTATCGCTCGATAAGAATTAATTAATTTAATTCTCTCCTTTTTCTTTCCACAATTATCGATCGGATCTTACCCACTTGACTCCATAGACGAATTGATCGCTAGTCGGATAGCTTCAGAGTTCTACCCGTCATTCGGTCGGCGGCGAACTCGCGCGCGTCTTTCCTCCCTTGGTACCCCCTTGAACTCGCGACCGCCCAATTTTACCGCTCACATTGTCCAACGTCTTACAACCACGCTTGGTTACGAACCTCGTCTTCAATTATTACTGCTCGATATCGTGTGTGTGCATAATCCGAGCTCTGAGTGAACCGTGTTGAACCTCCCTCACAATGGCGACGACACCTCCGCCGCCGTCAACTCTTCGGGTGCCTCCCACTCCACGACATGGGCCCGGATATGACCAATATGAACCGTACTCTACGCGGCATTCTGCCAGGCTAGCCGGTCAACGGGCATCAAAGGAGAGACACACAACCCCTCCGCCAAATTTCCCACCATCGCAGAGTTTTAAAGGTACAAAGAAGCAACATAAGGAACTGGGAGCATTGTCACCACCCGAATCTGCTCGCAGGTCCCCCCGCAAGAAGACATCGGATCGGATCGACAGTTTTCTTGCCGCACATTCGCTGGATGGCGTCTCTGAACTAGACGACTCAGATCCTTTCGGCGCCTCGGAGCCTTCCAACTCAACTCGCCCTTTACACGCATTTCGGACCACCATATCACAGGGAATGCTGCCAACACCTGCCAAAACGCCAAAGAAGAAAGCGGTTAGTAATGTTGGAAACACGGCACGCGCTCTCTTTCCTCCCCCCTCGGGACGCACCAAAAAGAGCAAGAAATACACCGGCTTTTCTCTGGATAGCTTTGACGACAACGCTCAGGGCAGATCTAATATCCAGATTTACACCGACTCTCGTGACCGAATTCCCGAGCCGGACGAAAGTGAAGACAACCCATTCTGCAAGAAGCCCACGGTCCCTACTCGTTTCTCGAGACGCAGGGCAGAGCAAAGTAAGCGCGACAAGGAAGTTGACGAATCAGTCAAACGTGACGATGGCATGACTTATGTATTGTAAGTATATTCTTTGAGATCTATCGAGCGTACTCGCTAATGAACCCCACAGCCGTGGCAAAAAAATCTTCCGCAAGTTCGTCGAGCCAGTTGAGAGTGATGGGGATGATGACGATGACGACTTGGGCTTGCTTGCAGCTCGCCCCGATCTGTTGGATGAAGACATTACTGCCAACGTTCGACCACTCACTCGCTCGTCCATCAAGCCTCGCGTGCTCTTCCCCACTGCAAACGACCGCGCGCCTCCGTCAAATCATGTTAGCGATGTCGATGAAGAAGCAGCTACCGACATCGAAGACCACATGGTCGTTCCTAATGTCGCAGAAGCCGTTGATCGCCCCGTCGACGTTGAGATGAAGCAGCGGCCAGTCACTCCTCCGCCAAATATTGTTGATACGCCTCCCTCGCCTGGTGCGACAATACGCTCATTGCGTCCTCGAGCCAAGCGTGATGATTCGGAGCACAGAACACCTACGGTCCCAGAGACCAAAAAACGCGTTAGTCCCTTTGATGGCTGGCTGAGAAGGAAACCGACTCCCGTGCCCGCAGGGTCCAAAGCCAAGAAGAGGGACGCTGCTGAGACGGCCGGCAGCCCCGGTGGCCCGGCTACCAAGAAAACCAGAGGAAGCCGAGCTGCTGTCACATCGTCCTGACTTGCATGATTTCAGATATTCTTGGCATGCGATGTGATTCGGCTTTTGATGCTCTCTGAATTCTTACGTCTTTTTCCTAATGGCGATTCTGGTTATCCAGACATGTTGACTTTTGAATGCCAATGTTTCGGGGCTAAGAACCTTTTTTAATAGTCCGGCTGCGCTGGGTTTGCGTCTGTTCATACAATCAAGTCTTTGTTGAACAGCAGTCGGAATGGGATACGGGAATGGGTAAATGGACAGGATAGGGATTTTGCTGGCAAGCACGTTACTGGATGGAGTTTTTGTTTTCGTTTCATGCTTTTTTCTGCCTCTGAGCCCGGCGTGTATTTGAGCTCTTCTCTCGATAGCTTTAGTTTAGATATCCAATGAACAACCAACATCATATCTACTAAGTTTGTCTTCTTTAACCCCCATCTAATCCCACAAGGCATGCAATTCAATGCCACTGTCTACTCTTTCTACGCAAAGCTACGCAGCCGAACATATGTAATGGTGGTGTTTGTGTATCATCGTACAAGGTATGCAAAGGAATGGATTCAATAAGAGGTATAAAATACTCCGTAGCCTGCTAGAAGTAAAAGATATAAAGGCAGCCAGAAGCGACTATCAAAGTACAAGAAGCGCCGAGTAGAAGGGTACATACAAGGGTAACAAAAAAAAAATGAAAGGAAAGAAACTCCAACAAACTCCAAGAGCCTCTATTGAGGACGTTAGCGTTCATCAAAACATGGCCTGTGATCTTGGTTCTTTTCGCGTCTATGTTCATCTGCAGTGCTGGTGTCTTATATGATATCAAGCTCATCGTCATCGTCATCATCGAAGCCTGTCCTGGTCGCTTCGGACATCCCCAGGCTATCTCTTCCGGCTTCCTTGATGCCCTTGGCGGTGATGAATCGGGTCTTTTTCACGCTGTTGCCGTGTGTGCCATCATGAGCGCGCTTCAACGGGCCCAGTTGCACCGTGTTTGCTTTCCTGAAGCCGAGCAGGCCTGAGTGACTCGAAGGGGTCTCCGCGGTAGGGGTTGCCTTCGCCGGTGTGATATTCTCCGGCAGGGGAGACGAGACGTTCTCGGAATTTCGAGCCCGAAGATATTCGGCGCCCATTCCGATTCCCCGAGACGTAAGCTTCTGGGCGATATCGCGCTCCCGTTGCTGTTCGACAAGCCGTCGGCGGAATCGTTCTTCTTTGTTTTCCATTCCGCGCCCCATCCGGCCGGCAGCGATGAAGGGGTCTTCGTCATCGGCGTCGATGAGTCGAGCGGCAGACTGGCCGCCGGGCATGACGAAGGAGGAGCCGTTGCCCGCTCGGGACTTGGGGGCCGGCGCAACATAGTATACAGATTGAGACTGGAAATCGTATTGTGCACCGTTGGGTTTCAGCCCCTTTCGGGGCCCTTCTCCCTTCCCTTTACCTCCGCCGAAAAAGCCAGTGCGTGGCCCAGAGCGTCCACCCGGACCGAACATGCCTGTCCCGGTGTTGACTCCCATTCGTTGGGACTGGGTGCGACGAACTTGGATATCAATGTGGAAGTCACAGAACTCCGTCTTACGGCCGTCAACCCACGCTTGGCATGTCTTGCCGTCCTTCCTGACGGCCTTGCAGAAGCCGATGTCTTGCGCATAGCCTATCTCCAGGACCTTGTCGTCAGACGATGAAATTGCGAGACTGAACTTGTTGGTGTCTAGCTTGTGCTTCGGTGGAGGCAGAATCGTCGGGTTCAGGATTGCGATAAGAATGCCCTCAGATAGCCTGTAATACCGCGGGAAAGCGGTGTCGAAAAGGAACAGGTCAATGGTCCATTTCAGGTCCGTGAGTTGGATGCACATGTATCTGCTGGTGTTGTTGAGTCCTTCATCAAAGGGATCGGCTTCTTTTGCAGACACCTTTTTCGAGTCTTTGATCTCTCTGGGCTCGGACTTCGAGGCTACTATTCCAAAAACCACGTAGTCCCCGTTGACAGTTTCAGGGAGCTCAAAGGCGGGCCCCTTTACTGTTCTCAGAAGATCGGGAATGCGGAGAACCTTCTTGTCAGCTAGAGTGCGGGTTAGAAAGGAGTGCGGTAGAATGCGGTTAGAAAGATGAAGGGAGGAAAAGGGTTCGAATTTCGAAGAGTCAGGAGTCTTGTCTGGTACACTCCCTTCGCGAGTGTCGTCCGACCCGGTATGTTCAAAGCTGGTAGAGGAAGCTGTCTGTGCTTCGGATTCAGACTTTTGGTTTCGTCTATGGAGATATGACCCAGGCTCATCCTGATCCGGGTTCCTTCGCACACTGGGCAGCGTCTGGCTTCTTTTCAGGCCTACGGGCTTGAGATTATTGCATGACCGTAGAACGTCATCTCGGCTGAAGCTTTCCGTCTGTCGATGTCTGGTCGGTGACCGTGTAGGAGACCCCTTCCTTGCCTCGCTGCCGCCTTGAAAGCGTCCACCTCTGCCTTGTCGAATTGGAACGCTGAGCTCCTGTTGACTTGTAGCCTCTCTGCCCGTTCCCTTCGGAGTTTGTCGGCAGATCTGCTCTCGGCCATTCGCTCACTGAAGCTCTTGGGACGGCTTCCTACCTCCCCTGCCAAAGCCTGGGTGAGGGCATTGTGGGAATGCAACGCCATGCCGTCGCGAATACCACCTCCGCTGGTCGGCCGGCCGGTAGTCCTGGAGCTTGGAGGTCGCTTTAGAGAAACATCACTGCCTTTGCGGCCCTTGTCGATACCGAGTATATACCTTCGCGGGGAGGCGGGCGGAGCTGCGGCTGCCGGACGCCGTGTCGGCGACAATGGGACCTGCACCTCACTGGGCTCGAGTCTGCTCGACGTCTCTCTCGCGCCTTTCATCCTTGAGAAATTGTCCTGAGTCCGTGACGAGGCGCTCACCGCCGATCCTGGTCTGGACAGCGCATCGTCTCTGTCGTGTGCGTCTGGTCCCGGCGTGCCTGGCTTCCCACGATTTTTCTGAAGTTGCTTCAGCTTCAGTCGCGCCTCGATTGCTGCCAACTTCAATTTCAGCGTTTCCTCGTCGTCGTCGTCTTCCTCCTCGTCCTCGAGACCGTCCTCTAAGAGCTGACCCGATCTTGTTCGAAGCTCCGGGGTTGTCGTGGAACGTTTGAGAGGGGACCCGAAATTTTCTCGACGGCGCTGCATCTCTTCATATTTTTTTCGCCCGCTGGGAGAGCTCAGCAGCGCCTCCCTGGGGGACTTGGGGGGCCAGGAGATGTCGACCACTTCGAGGCGGGATTCGTCAGTCCATGGCCGCGGAAGGGATAGGGAAAGTATTTTGTACTCACTGCTGGTCATCGGGCTCTGTTTTTTTTTTTTTTTTCCCCTTTGTCTTTGGAAAAGCAGGGTTTGTGGTAGCGCCACACCAATCCTGCCACTATCGACACGCTAAGAATGCCACGATTTGTTCTAGGATTGCGCCTTCCTGTGGATTTTGGCCATGTTCAGGCCCGTATGGATGCGGGGAATGCCAATGGAGGGAGAGAAGTAGAGGCCGACGACGGCGCAACCAGAAATGGCTCTTGACGACCGAAGGGGTGAACAGGGAGTGCACAGGACGTGAGCATTCAGCAGGAAACTGCCTGTCCTCAGCAAGGCATCCAACACACACACACACACACACGGTTGAGGTGCCTGAGTTGGACGAGCAAGGTTGTCGCTTGGGCTTTCTACTGGTCGGCGGTGCTGCGGCTGTGATTGGCTGCGCGTGCTGTCGCGTCCGAGTCGTTCAAATTAATTTCAGCCACGCGTTTGCGGCCGAAGTACATCCAAGGTACAAGGTACAAAATACTACTTACTAGTAGTAGTACCTCCAATCTCTGAAACAAAGTCCCACCACCACCACCAC
>NW_019170232.1:0-16902 GCF_001792695.1 Aspergillus bombycis | reverse complement strand
TATATATATATTTATACATTATTATACCCAAGGATCAGACATATAGGTAGTATGGAAGTAGTAATCTTCATTCCATGCCACCCTTCCATCCAGAGCTCCCTCCAGACAAAGAAAGACCTTACCAAATGACAGGATCCTCAACAAGGAACACCCCGGTTCCCAACCATACCCTACTGCACACCCGGTAGAACTCTGCTCGACATCTGTATGTATGTATGTATGCCCTTATGTAAGTACATCCTACATATACATCAGCCTGTATGCATTTTTTTTTGTTTTTTTTTTTTTTTTTGTGTTTCGTTGAAGAAGAAAAAAGTAAAATAAATAAATAAATAAATAATCGAATACTTGTGAAATGCATAAATACCTAATTCTAAATCCATGTACATACAAACGAGTCTAGGCTCGATCCGGGTAGGCCGGGGAAATCCCGCCAAAGTTCAACTTTACTAAGTACTTAGTGTGGCTGATCCGGTTTGGTTTAGGTTGCCTTTGAGTTTCGCTTTCCACTTACCTTATCGTGGAGGCTGGGGTTCGGTGTACAGACGTTCTTTTATTCCGTTGTTTGTTTTTGTTTTTGTTTTTGTTCCTTTCATTGTGTTTTCTTCAAAGAAAACATGGTGGAATTAAGGTCGAGAGATTCGGTACAAAGAAGACGTTGGAAACCTAGTTGTGAAGAAAGAATTCTTTATTTTGCTGGCTGGCGTACTTTGCGATGCTGCCGACATGGTGTAACCTGGTTGGCCTCGAGAGGGTTCGGGAGGAAAATAAAAAGAAATTGGGAAATCATATGCATCTGAGGAACCCCAAAAAGTATCCAACTCAACAAAAACAAAAGGAAATGCGTCTCGCTCGTTTGGGCATGCGGTTCCTTGCCCTGAAGGGAATTGATCGTACGGAACTACTTGACGCTAATGGACATGACGGAGAACTAAAGCCGCAAGCGGTGTCTGTGTAACTGTGATGTGAATGGGAAATGGATTTAGAAACGAAATAATGGACATGGTCATAACCTGCATCAGAATCACCCATGAACGCTCTCTCAAACCCCGCAAGCCCGCCGAACGCCACAAGACTAAATGGAGGGAAACATAAAAAGCTAGAAAAAAAATATATATAAAATAAAAAAGGGAAACAAAACGCCATCATCCGGCCTGCCGCTTTTGGCTAAACAGTAATACGTCCTTGATGCAAGAGACCAACTGTCTGGAGGCCACTTGTTCCTTTGAACCGCGCCAAGAGCGACGATACTATGTCGCGGTACGTGTTCATCTGCGTCAATTTGAACCGTTGAATCTTCCCGCTCGCCGTGCGTGGAATCTCCTCCACGAAGATCACACCCCCGTCGAGCGCCTTGTAGCTGGCCAATTGTCGTCGACAGTACATGTACACCTCCTCCTCCGTCAACTGCATCCCGGCCGGCTGTCTCGCGCGGACCACGAAAGCTCGTGGCACTTCGGTGCTACCGTCTTTAGAAGTAACGCCCGTCACCGCTGCATCCTGGATGCCAGGATGCTTGAGGAGTACAGCCTCCAATTCGGCTGGAGCCACTTGCCAACTGTGAATTTATTAGCTTCTGCCACTAGTGCCTGGAGGGGGAGATGCCCAAAAACGGGACAACAAGATGATAAAGAAAAAGAAAAAGAAAATTGAAAACATACCCTCGAACTTTGATTAACTCCTTCGTTCGGCCGACAATGTAATATAACCCATTGTTCACATACGCCACATCACCGGTGCGGAACCACCCCTGCGCGTCCTTGGCATCATCTCGTCCTTTGTAGCCAGTAAGCACGCCGTTACCTCGCACAAACAGCTCCCCTGGCTTATTATCGTCCACAACCAGGTTGCCGTCTTGTCCAACCAGTCGTATCTCGTATCCCGGGACGAGCCGCCCAATACTTCCGCTATTGCCAGGTTCCCCGTAACGGTTTTGGAACACGACACCCACTTCGGTCATACCCCAAAGCTGGGATGCATTGGCATCGACATGGAGCAGTTCTTGGAACTGCTGCATGGAGGCCCCATCAATCGGAGCCCCCGCTACGCCAACGTATCGCAATGACTGAAGGTAGTCTGCAGCTGGGAATGCACAGCGATTGAAGGCATGAATCATCGCAGGTACCATATACGCCTCTGTGATCTGATACTGATATACAGCCGCCACATACTGGGCAATATCAAAGCGAGGCAAGATAAACAGTGGCTGTCCATATCGAATAGGGAAGATGTGTGTCCAGAGGGCACCAAAAAGGTGGAACATGGGCAGTGACATCAGGCGGGTCGCCTCATAGGGTACATCGTAATAAATGCTAAGGTGATGTGATACTATAGCGTGGTGAGATAGTATGGCAGCCTTGGGTAACCCTCCCGTGCCACTGGTGGAGAACATCGCTGCCGGCGTGGATTTTGCAATGGCCTCATCTTGGAAAAAGAGCCAACCGGTCTCGCCGTAGCCGAGGAGATGTGCGAAGTTCAGGTAGTAGTTGTCTCCACCGCGAGGCAGATATGGGGCAATGGCTGCAGCGTAGGTCAGAGGACCCGACAACAACAATTGGGCTACATGGCTTGTAGCAGCCTCGTCCACTAAGCACACTTGACTAGGAAGCATGCCTCGATCGGCCGAGACGTCGAGGACTGTAGGTAGGGCATCGCGCGTCGTAATGATCAACTTGGGATTACCCAATTCAAGGATGTGGTCTAATTCTTGGGGCTGACTGCGGGCATTCGAGCCCATGAACACACCGCCAGCACCGACAATACTGTAAAAAAGGGCGGGGTATAGGATCTACGGGATAAAGTGAGTCAGTATTCGTGAGGGGCAGTGGATAAAATTAAAATAGAGGGGAAAGCGAAAAATAAAAAATAAAAATAAAAAAAAATAAAAAATAAAAAAACAAAACAAAAGGGTTCCAGGGAATCGGATGTAGTGGGGATAAAAGACTCGGTGTAGAGACGGCGCGGTTTACGAATGTCGGATGACTTACGCTATTTCCCATGTGGACCAGAACGCAATCACCTTTTTGCACATGATGAGCCTTTAACCCAGCAATAAGGGTTCGCACTAATAATCGGAATTGGAGAGCATTGAGGGAACAGGAAGGGTGTTCAGCATCAATGAATAACGGCCGGTGTTCATTGTAGGGACGAGGGCCGCCGAAAGCAAAGGTCAATAAGTCGGTGTAAGAGCGGTTGTCCCCCAACTGGGGCGGTGCCAATGAAGACTCCCAGAGACCCATGGTTTAGTAATCGGGAGCGAAGGGGGTGTTTAGAGTAATAATCGGTGTTTTAATCATGGAAATCAAGAAAGGGCTCGTCGGAAAGTTGAGGATCGACGAAAGTAGGAAGCCCAAAGACAGAGGGCATCCTGGGTAATAAATATGTGGATGGTCATATCGCGCTTGAACAGATGTTTTTGTCATGCTGGAGACTTCACCAAATGAAAAAACACGAAACAAAGGAGGGAAAAAAAAATCCCCCAAATCCTCCTGGTGCATGGACGAGGAATTCCAATTTCCGGGGATGGGGCTGAGAATGACCATGATTTGGAATTTCATTTAGGGCGTGGCGCAAAACCCGACACATCGTCACTTCACTAACCTAAAGATTCCGCTGAGATCGAGGCGCTGATCTACTTTCCGCTCCACTGGCACTATGCGCCTCTTCTGTCGAATGAACGTTCGTAACGCCATGATTCAGATCTCGGCCGGTGGGTCCTCTTCATGGCCGACTAGAAAAAAGCAATGAACAGGCGAACAGCGTCCGCCATGCAGACGAACTAGGTTCCATGATCACCTGTCTCCATAACTTAATCACCATATTGGGCGGCTTCAGCCCGACGTGATCGTACAAGACCTCCGTTCTCCTCCCCCATTGGTCTATCGTCCTGTCATCGCGTAGGTCTTCACGGCACTTCCCACGCAGCTGAGCCACAGTGCGAACACCCCCGTCTAGCGAAGTACGCTATCGGCTTAAGTCGATGCAGCCAGCGTCTACTTTGGAACCGAGGAATGCCCCTCATGCTCTGATACCAATGCGCGATCCGTGTTGCATGCCCCCACTCGCTGAAGACCCATGCCAGGCTGACGTCCACGACCCGAAATCGGGAAATCCATGCATGAATGGCATTCTCAATGGATCTTCTGTCGTAGATTGGCGGTAAACGCCTGTTGAACCCCGCCCATCCAGCAGACAGGGAAGTGGATCGTGCTGCCCATACCCTGGTAATTCCTGGTACGACACCGTTACATTATCTCTGACTACACTAGTTCGAGACTAATGGGTCTCACCGTAGGGTCTAACGCATTGTTCAGTAAAACAGGAAGGAATC
Source organism: Aspergillus bombycis (assembly GCF_001792695.1). Taxonomy (NCBI): domain Eukaryota; kingdom Fungi; phylum Ascomycota; class Eurotiomycetes; order Eurotiales; family Aspergillaceae; genus Aspergillus; species Aspergillus bombycis. The sequence goes on along the minus strand of NW_019170232.1, from coordinate 12,572 downwards.
CGTGCGTCTTTGCATGTGCTTGGATCTACCTCTGGACCTGTCAAGCGATCCTCCTCTAGATCCCGCCTTCCCACTTTCTTGGATCCCGATTGTCCGAGTCTAGTATCAAGCTAGTGCCTCGTGCTTCTGCCTTAGGTCAGTGGAGTATCTGAATTCATGTGGCAAGTGCACTGCTCATGACTATGCCGATCAATTGAAGGAACCCTGATCCGGTAGTGTCAAACCACTTGGACGGGCTGCATCGGGGATTCCACTTATCTAGACCCGTCGGCTGAACCAGTACTAGACGGTGCGTCTAGTAGTACATCCCTAGGTCCGGAACCATAGTTGATGGAGACGGGCTGTGTGAAATGCCCTTGGGATGACTTCATTGGCCCTTGGATAGTTCAAAGCCCGGAGGGGTAGCTGAAAGTGAAGGGTCATGATGTCGTCTATGGTTGCTCATTGGCAGCAAACCATCGAGTCATAGTGGGACATGATCCCAACCATCGCGTCATTCATACCCACAAGGTTGGGAGAGAATGAAGCGAAAGTGGTACGTGAAGGGTGAAGCTGAATGAATGGTAATCAGGTGGGGAAGGCATCGTAGTTGTAGGCAAGTGAAGGAATGCGACTATCAAGTGATGGTCGCCTTTGTCTAATGTACGTTCACGCATTAGGAAACCGAGAATGGAAAAAGACGACTCGAGTCGATGAGGGGGAGCGTCATCATGTGCCCAACTCAAAAGGCTGCAGATGTCCTGCATGATGGAGCTTCACAACAATCGGATTCATACCGAGTGAATGCATTGTTCTGGTACTGGCTTTTTTTTTTGCTGGTACCTACCTTCCTTAGTCCTTCGTATCCTTTCTTCACCTGTCAGGCACCCTCCATTGTCACCTCAGATCCCTGTTTCATCCATTGATTCATTGATTCATTGATTCATTGATTCATTGATCCATCCATCCCTCTTTCTCTCCGCCAGTTTCACCACCATGTCGCTCTCCGAAAAGAGCGTCATCTCAATACCCCCTCCGGCCAAATGTGCGTCGGCTTCGACGAGCCCCAGAAGCACCCTGGTGGACGTCGAGACGACCATGCCGAAGTCTATCTCCGAAAAGACGGATCGTGCTCTGACACAGAGCCCTGATAGCTTTGACCTGGAAGCCCAGGTCACCAAGAAGAAGCCCTTCTCTTCATCTCGTTTTATCCTCCTCAACATCTACCGCCGTCTATTTACATTGGTCTTCTGTGCCAATGTGGCTGTCTTTATCTATGTTATGACCGCAGATCGCAAACTACTGGCATTGGTGAATGCAACCGCTGCCAATTTACTCGCATGCGGTCTGGCACGCCAACCTCTGGTGGTAAACGCCATTTTCCTCATTGTATGCTCAATCCCCCGATCCGCTCCCTTGAGACTCCGCCGTATTGCAGCAAAAGTATACCACTATGGCGGAGTCCATAGCGGGTGTGGAGTAGCCTCCTTTATTTGGTATGCAGGCTTCGTGGGCTTGATGTCGAAGGAATACTGGTCTCCATCGACTGGAAAGTCCACGATCTCCGTAGGACCAGTCGCCGTGGCCTACATTATTCTAGTCTTACTTCTCGCAATCATCGTCGTTGCTTACCCTGGGTTTCGGTTCAAGAAACATGACTACTTCGAATTGACACATCGTTTCTCTGGATGGTTGGTGGTGGCACTCTTCGTGGTACTGCTCATGCTCTTCGTCAATGATTTTAGCCGAGCTGCCCATCAATCATTCGGCCGCTTTCTTATCGAGCTTCCAGCCTTTTGGTTCTTGATGGTGACCGTTGCTGCCATCGTTCACCCGTGGCTACTGTTGCGGAAGGTCCCAGTCAAGCCTGAATACCTCTCAAACCATGCAGTGAGACTTCACTTCAACCACACCACCACTACATTTGGCAAGGGCATCCAGCTGGCAAGGCATCCACTGCGCGACTGGCATGGCTTTGCAACCTTCCCGGACCCCGAGGCCAAGACGTTCTCAAGCCTCGTTTCCAAAGCCGGGGACTGGACCACAGCCTGTATCAACGATCAACCCACTCACCTCTGGAAGCGAGGTGTCCTGGTCTATGGGTTCGCATACGCAATGAGGGTATTCAAGAGAGTGGTTGTGGTCACGACCGGATCCGGCATCGGGCCGTGCCTTTCATTCTTGGGAGATGACAACCGACCCAAGCTCCGTGTTGTATGGCAGACACGCACTCCTCTGAAGACCTATGGGCAAGGAGTACTCGACTTGGTCTCCAAAATGGATACCGACCCATACATTATCAACACCAGGGATTCTGGTCGTGTTGATATGGTGCCAATCATTCGAAAGCTCTACAAGGAATTCGATGCGGAAGCTGTATGCGTGATCAGCAATCCTTTCGTGACGAAGAAAGTGGTATTCGAGCTCGAGTCCGGGGGCATTCCTGCTTTCGGCCCTATATTCGATTCATGATTTCTGTCTACAGATGTTGTTTTCTTGTTTTATTTATTCGTCGGAGTTGTAAAAGCTCGAGTTTTGACACAGTCTGGAACTGTATTATCTGTACATAGCATTCTTCTGCCTCACGTATGTTAGATCTCTTTGGCAACATGATTTTCTTTGAGTATTTCTATATCTGATCATAAATGTAAAAGCATGATTCGTAGGTCTTCAGAGTCTATCACCTCCAAGCACACAAATCCCCCAATGAGCCATCTACCCTATCCATCTTGTAGTCAAGTCACCATACCAACTTTTTCAACAGAACACCCCATCCAATTTACCAGAAGACCCAACACTAGACCTTCCAAATACAACACTTCAACCAAACACAGTGAAAACCCAGGTAAGAAAAAAAACCAACTCATGACCCAAACCACTAATCCAAGCCCCCCCCAGCCCAGCTACCATGAATCCACGCATACAACATATGCCTAAAGCAACCCCCCTGCCCACCGTCCCACGAACAAAAAAAATCCCGATCCATCATATTCCTCCGAGCATCGAAGTACTATGTAGTAGAAACAAGAATCTGAAACCAAACAAAGGAAGGTAATCCGAAAAAGCTTCAATGCCGCAAACGGCCCGATGCCAAACAATGACATGACGAAAGCGGCGGGATCGCGCTACAGTACCACCTCGGAATATTGTAGCATTTTTTATGATTACGTGTATGCCTGGAGTACGGCCATGGTTGGTTGATTGGTATATGGATTTGCTTTGCGTGTTGTACGCATCGTCCCAAGGATGGTGGTAACTTATTGAGTACGTACCGATATTTAGGGAATGGTGGTCCCATGGTGTACTGGGAAGGGATGCGTGGATGGGCTGGTTGATGTTTGCTTTTGGTCATGTCACTAAGCTTGTTTTAACCTTGTTCAATGTATTGGTCTATGTATCAGTCTATGTGTAAGGAAAGGAAGACAGTAAGATTGGAATGGAGTTTGAATTATTGTGTTGGTTTGTTGTAATTATTAGTTAACCACTGGGTATGCGTATCATCTTGAAAAAAAAAAGGGAAAAAACCATCAGGTATCCATCGGTATAATATAAAAACGATTAACAAGGCCAAAACCCTCAGCAGATGATGGGTATCATGGAAAAGGATATCTTCGTCCAGCCTGTAAAGAAACAAACAAAAAAAGATACAAAAGAAAAACTTTTTTTTCAGCCCTGGTATTTCCCCAATTATGTTCTCTAAGAAAAACAAAACAACAATGTTGATTAAGTGTCCGTTGTTCATGGTAATGTTGAAAGAAATTTGGTATTGGTTTCTCTGAGCTCAGGTTGAGGTCATTCGGTCATGAGGAATCGTAACGTCGTGAGTAAAAGAAAGAAAGGAGAGAAAGAGCTAGTCTGCTCATATTCGTGTTGTAGAAGTTACTCAGATGCCCGAGAGGCTCGCGAATCGGCAGACGGGGCTCGATTGCGGGTTTGAAGTGTCACAGGTTCGGCGGTGAGATCGTCGGTGGTGAATCGAGATCGTCCGCGTGTTGAGAGAATTGAGCGAGCCGAAGAGTGAGTAGAGTCGCTGTCCAGCCGAAGCGAGTCCATGCGTTCCAATTCTTCGTACTCTGGCAGCGGGAGCGGAGAGCCGTGGTAATCTTCCATGACACTGCTGGCATCGGGTTTTGTGTAGCCGGGGGGACTAGCAGGAACATCCTCATACATCGGAGGCATTTCCTCATCCCAACTGATGCCGAGACCGCTGCGTTCAGTGACATGCAAGTGGAACTGCATACGGACACACGCGCTGCGCCCGTAGGCGTGATGAGTCTGGTGTTGCGGTTAGGGCAGAATTCCTCGGCGACGATCAACTCGATAACGAGGTTGTGCTTGGCTTCCAATCCACCGGAGGCCTCGAGATCGCACACTGGGTTGCAGGTGGGGTTGATGCTTGCCTCGAACTGCATGCTAATCTCGCCTCCGGCAGTATCGAAGTCCGTCTTCCAGCCCTCCTTCTCTTCGTTATGTCCGATGATTCGAGTTTCCTGGTGGAGGACGCCCTTGCCCTCACCGCCAATCTTGTGCGCGTGTTTACCACAGGCCGTGGAAACGATCTTCTGGTGTTCTTCAATACGCCACATCATCTTGCGCAAGCGCCAGCGGGTTTGGGTCTCCTCGCCCTTGTCCACGACTCCGCTCAGAGTCATCTGGACGGGGAACGTGCCGATGGGATGAACGACGGAGGGAAGCACAATGCGGCCCGTGAGGTTAGTTGGAGGGAAGATACGGATTGAGGATTTGTCGTTTCCGGGTAGGATAGCGCGCTTGATGTGCAAAGGCATCTGGAAATTGTATTCTTCGCCGGTAACGTTTTGCGCATGGGCAGAGAGGTAGTACTCAATCTTTCCCAGGGATCCATTGCAGGAAGCGGGCAAATGACCAGGGAAGAGGTAGCTAAAAGGGAATTCGTGGTCGCCAGGCTTCAAGTGAAGCGGCTCTGTCAAGAAGTTCCAGTGGCTTAACTCCTCAGTTCTAGAGGCGCAGTTCGGGCATTCTCTCGAGACTGGTTTCTTCGTTGTCATTCTGGTCATCAATCTCATGTCAAACTTATCGAGAGTAATGGAGTCAACCATTTCCGAGACGGTGATCTTCAAACGGCCGGAGAATAGCGCACCAGTCGAGTTAGCGGGGCTGCCGTAACAGACAAGCGGTGGTGATTCAACGACAACGTCCAACTTGGCAGTAGCACTAACGCCATGGTCGCCTGGACGCTCCTTTGAACGGGACGAACGCCCATGACTGCGGCGTTTCTCTTTGCTGTGATCCCTGTGAGGGTGGATTAAATGATCGACCGCGAAAGACAAACGGCGCTCTGGAGAGCGTGCTCGTTCAAGCACATTTGCGGAAGGCTTCTTGTGGGCCACTGTGTTGGTGGGGATCTCATTAACAGAAGTAGATGAAGAAGAGGTGGAATGAGACGAGAAGGAGGTGTGGTGGTGCACGTGGGGGCGAACAAGGCTGGAAAGGAGGCGGCCGGGCATGTTGATTGATGTCCACTTCTAGGGATCCGGTGCCGACCAAATAGATGCAAATCAAGAGGAAGATATAAGGGTGGCTTCTCGGTTTAAGAGAGCAGTATGGTCTTGGGAGTAATAGGTGACTATGGTGCAATCGGAAACAGTAATTGCGAGGTGTACTCGACTAACACTTCAGTATGCCTGTCTGATTTCAGGATACAGTGCGGTGTTGTATAAGTTGAGATGTGAGGCAGACAACCCAGAACATAATCCTTTGGCAATTTATGAAGCCAGAATGACGGAGATATGGAGGAATGCTAGACTCGGGTCAGGTGAATCGATAATGAGGTTCTAGTACTATGATATGAAATCGGTTCCTGGTCCGAGTGAAGGTTGGATGAGAACAAAGTGTTAATGTTCTTCAGGTACAGTTCCAGATGAGAGGAATCAGAAAGTAGAAAGTGGGCGAACCGCTGGCTTTGAATGACTTCGGACAAGCTTTTCTTGTTAGTCCCAAACTTCTTCCATATATACCATTGTTCCCTTTCTTACCCAAAATCGAATTTTTTCCTTTTTTTTTTTTTTTTTTTAGTTGATTCTAGGAGGTTCCCACACCATTTACAAGGTACCAATTATTGCCGGTCTGGCCACCCTAAAGCTCCGTCACTTCGATGGGGTCCAAGTGGGGCGCGGCAGAAAAGCGTCATTGTGGATCTTACCATACGGTTACCATACATTTCAATACGGCGGACGGAGTACCCTCGGTGCAAAAATAGCAGAGGATGGAAGGGCCTTCGCTTGCTCATTGCGTAGAAATTTCCCTAAGGGGGTATTAATAGTCGAATTTCAGCAGTATTGCTGTTGTCCACAAGGTAGGCCTTTATTGGCAGCTCGCGTATTGAAATTACATCAGTCTTAACCATATACCTTATTCTAGAATAAGGTGGATTTTAGAAAGTTCACTGGATATACTCGACTGTCTTCAATCCCCAGATTCTAGAAACAGATCACGCAATCTCATGAAGAATAGTTACGCAAGATCGGGGATCAATGATCTGACAAGTCCGGTTACACTGCTCTCATTTTCCCTCTAAAAAAGCGAGCCGGAGCAAGACCCCGACAACGACAACAACAACAAAGACTATGAGCATGTGAGGCCGACCGAGTGTTTGTTCCGCGGAGTCTAGTCCACTCCGGCAGGGTAGTATGTCGCAAGCACTTGCAGCTTTTACCTCTTCGCGCTCACATCATTTGACAACATACCGTAAAGGAATGACAAAGACTACACTAATGTACAATGGATATAAAGATGTTCAACACATGACGCTGCAGGATGCATCCCTCAAAGCCCGTGCGCAGTGACTCACCTGAAGATTGGGGATCTATAGTTGTCAATCCCCGGGACCGTCAAACCCTACCGGACTTGGATGTGATTCCCAGAAAGCATGCGCAATCGGCATCCCTACCCCATACCTCGACTGTACTGGATGTACACGACGCGCTTTGACGGGTGGGGTTCGGCCGATTAAAAACTCCTGACCATTCTTGAAGGTGTACCGAACTAACAAAGGCCAAACTTGTAGACAATGCTGTCATGTCTCGTAGTCTCCAAGTCTTCCAACCAAGGGTCGGCGTGCTGACTCATGTTCTAGACAGACTACAAGTTCGTCATTGCAAAAGCTCATTGGCTTGTTCCATACTTAGAAGATTGTAAGACACAAAGTGCCACGACAACCACCAAATCGATCGAATTCTGGATCCATTGTCCAGCAATTTCCAGCAACAGCAATTGAACAAAGAGAGACAGGCTGAGACAAGATAATTTGGGGTCCATGAACAAATCACTGGCCATCACTCATACAACGAAACAAACATACGATTGAGTCAGCAGGCGGTCCGGTTACCCGTTGCGCCTGATTCCCAGGGCGGCGCTGTTTTGGCCCTTTTTGGCAGGTCAGCTGCCGTCATCGAACCATCACGTGGCGTCATAAAAAGATCTGAGGCCCGGCGCCCTTAGGCGGTCTGGCGTAAGTCTTGCTCATACAACCGGTGACCGGCACCGGTACGCGGGTATACAGTACAATACGGCAAGCGGTTATGGCGCTAGTTGGAGATCCTCTGGAACTGTGATGCCGCTTTTCCGTTTTTTGCAAGATGGAGGGGCACAGTACCACCTGGAAGCTGACACTAAAACCCACCGAACCGGAAGCACGCCGTTCGGGAAAAGGGACCGGTCAGAAAAGATTTTTTTTTTCTATACAAGATTTTATATTTTTATTTTATTTTGTTTAAATTAGGTAGGCTCATGCGGTTGCAACATGGTCGGGCCCCACTACTAGCGGGAGAAAAAGAAAAAGAAAAAAATCTTTCTAAGACTCATCAAAGTTCATACCCCTTCTCTTTCCACGGGTAAAGAATACCAGTTTCCGGAGGATATCCTCAGGTCCCAGGAGGACCTTGGACTTCGTCTCGAGATTGGGGTTTTTGTTTGATAGTGGTCAGAGCGCAGGTCTCCTTGTGATTGCCCATACCTGGGCAAGCCTTAGCATGTTGTGCCCTACAGGATCGGCGGTAGAAGGCACAATTTCGGAAAATTCCAGGACGCTCAGCTGCCCCTCGTTGGTCCGAATTTCTTTTTCATTTCCCCCCGCACTGCAGGAAATTGAGCGTTTGCGGGGCATTGCATCATCGCTTGCTGGTGGTTTTCGCAATGGTTCTTGGCTGGTGAATCATAAGATGCGAGATAATGGGGGGATGGATTGTGGTCAATTCGTAGTTAGATAGCGGTCTGAAGAAGAAAGAAGATATTTACGAGGATCAGTTGATGTGCAACACATCACAACACTCGATATAGTTCTAGACGCAACCTTGCTGTCAGGGAGTGTGCCCTGTGCGTTGGTGGTCAACAGGGGAAAAGCACGTTTTCTGACGAATGGCCACCGCCTGCGCCATATTTATTACCTAACAGTTTCACCACCGCCACCGCCCATTGGAAGTCCTCGTCCGTGACTAAGGGACCTTATGCGCTTGGATTGATGATCAATCTGAAGATCTAAGACGACATCATGTCTTGTTTCGCCATGTCTGTTGGTCGGTCCCCCGATGTGAGAGTTTCGGCACGAGTATGCTGGCGGATGGCCGATTCGATCATGCCATGAGAGACCGGATGCCCATACGGCAACTATCTCGAGCTTTCCGACAGACCCAGTTCTCCCCGTACGGAGTACCTGATGTTAATTTAAGTATATCTGGAGATTCACTATTCATACCATAGGAGGGGAATGGGTCGTTTCAACGACCCTATTGGTTTCTGCCAAGGGTCTCGTCCTATCATTCTATACCTCTTTTATGGCTCTTAGATATAGTAACAAGAGCTAATTGTCGGTATAGGCCATTGGGCCCCTCCATACACGAGCACTGACTCGAGCGGCGCGTAATTGTTGGTTTCGGGTAGCCTTGGCAGTTATAAATCCACTTCCAACTGGGTTTGATTCCTGGTTTACATATGGGGATCTACTCCGGCGTAATCTCATATTTTCAGAATCTTACGCCAATCCCCGACCCAATACCCTGCGTACTCCATATGGGACTGAGGAAGAAAAATAAAATCCCCTCCAGCCTGGACTCTGTAGACAGCGTCAAATTGAGGGATTAATCTGCAGGACTTGAACACGTATTCACAATTGCGGTATTTATTGTGTACTAACACCATGCGGAGTACACCTGCTATATCAGATGCGGATGTATCTCCAGGGGCCATTGCATGTAGATCGCCGCTCGTCGTTAAAGGTTCCTTGCAAGTAAAGGACATAAAATTTCCGAGGGCGACACATGGTTGATCCATCGGCGCTTTCCGCTGGAAAGCGAAACCTTGTTTTCGACGCCGTACTCCGTTTCCACGGACTATTCCCGGCCTTCTTCGACGGTTAGCGTAGGGCGCTCCGTTTCCATATTTCCTGTGTCACTAGCGCCTCAGAGTTTTCTCTCCCCTGATCAGATCGGGTTGGCATAGTGGTCGGGCGCGCCACGCTGATTGGTTGAACAATCTACTCTGTACGCCTCTCGAAGAACATTTCGGCTCGTACCGATGGGTTGTTCAACTACCACCTCCCTCGCCTGGTTAGATACTATGTAGCCCGACTCTTGCGGCTTAGTTGGTGGAGTGTACGGGCGTGAGAAGTGAACTGGTATTGAAGTGACAGTTACGGACCTGTGTACGGAGTACGCACCGCCCTTTTTCAGGGCTTTTCAGGGGATTTCAAATTGCGCCATCTGTTGCTTGGATTTATTACCTAATATGACTAACAGGCGGTATGGCAACAATGCCTCGTAGTTTGTGTAGATACCTAAGGCGAAAAAGGCCCTCAATCTATCGGAGTCTCCTACCTTGGCAGTTGTAACGTGCCATGCTTGTCAGCCACCTGCTAATTCAGGTGTCGACGATCAGATTATCGTTGGCGTTGTCTCTGCCGGATTGCTGTCCCGACATATATACCACTAGCCGGATACCACTTCCGATGTCGCACGATCCGGGATATCATTTCCTGTTACACTTCATCTATCCTGTTCTAGATGTACTACGATGCATCTTGACATGACTCACCTACGGGATACCTCTCCGACCTTAGGTATTCATCGGGCCACGAGTCTAGTTCATGTGTTGTAGATGCCAATTCCCAACATACTCCGATATATGTACTACTGCCGCGTCACTAAGATGACGTTCTCCGCTGCGAACGATACAGGTATATTGGCTTGGCGTACATACATGCAATTGACCATGAACAATGCAGCTCCGCTTGACCCCTTACAGAGCTGGATGTTGACAAAGCTCCCGTGTATCAGGACAACTATTGATCATGCAAGTCATGGTCAATGTGCTCGGCCGAGTCAATCAAATACTTGATGTTGCCGAGGCTCTTCAAGTGGCGTTGCGGCGGCTCTACGTCGCCTATACTTCTGATCTAATGATGGTTGGCTACAAGCGCCGAAGCTTAATGCATGTCTATACCGATGGATACTACTACTAGTAGTACTACCACCCTACCCTTCCCACATGGCAGACTCGGCGGAATCGCCGCATTCTGATCCACCGGCGGAGTCACATCTAGACAAGCACAATTGTAAACATCCGTTTTGACTGATATTGTCATGTGTTGTTGATGTTGTAGAACTGCGTGGAGTATTTTATCTTGTCATAACAATTTGACCATCCAGAGAGTTGATCTATTGATTTATGTAGCTAGTGATCCAGACAGTTTCGTTTTCATACTCTTGGTCATGGTTTTTGACAGCATTTGCACGCACGTCTCTATATATTTGATTAAACAGTAGGGATCAAGAATATACTAATCACGTTACTTGGACAAATATCTTCACTTCCCGTGCAACTTCAAAATTGCAATATACCAAAAAACATACACACTTAATAAAACTAGTCAAGCAATGGAAGTGACAACTGGAAATATCTAGATGCTCACTATATTGCGTGACAATGGAGCACTCGACCGTTAATTTCTCTCAACCGGCGCAATTGCCTCCGGATATCCAACCCAGTCAAATGTTCCTGACGACTTGGTCAACCACACATCTCCTGGGCTATAAGCGCCTTGAGGGGTGCTATCCCCAAATAACGTTCCGCTGAGGAAAGTATGCGGGAATCCAGGGTCAAACGTATATGCCGATTCGATCCTCTCAATCTCCTCAGTTGTCAACGTAATTCCAACAGCCGGTGTCACTCCCTTGATGTGCTCAACTTTCCTAGCACCGACGATGGGAAACACATAGGGTGTTTTCTGAAGAACGTAAGCCAGAGCGACTTGCAGAAGCTCTACTCCTTTCGCATTGGCGACATTTTCAAGCACACGGGAAACCTTCTTATCGTGCTCAGACAAAGGGATGAAATTCCGACCGTCGTTCCTCTTCTCGCGTTCTTTAAATCCCTCCTCAGTTTGAAAGCGACCTTGATTCAGCACTCCATACGGACACAAGCCCATTCCTTCATCGCGGCACATGGGTATGATATCTCGTTCAAAATCACGCATAGCTGCATTCCACATCCCCTGGTACACGGTGAATTGTCGCAGGCCATGGTCACGAGCGTACTGGTTGGCTTTCGCGACCACCCAAGCGGGTGTATCAGAGACACCCAGGTACAAGACCTTCCCAGAGACAACAAGATCATTCAGGCTGTGCATCAACTCCGGGATCGAAACCGTGTAGTCCCACCAGTGCACGTAGAACAAGTCGATATAGGTTGTCTGAAGTTTGTGCAGCGACGCCTCGAGCGAGACACGCATTGACTTGGTTCCATTCCCACCATAGTTGGCTTGGATTTTGTCCTTGTGATGACCTTGCCAAGCGGTGGTGTATTTGGTTGCAATAACCATCTGGTCCCTGTTTTGCCTGGCGGCAATCCATTCACCCAGCCAGATCTCGGATTGCTCTTCTCGGTATGCGTTAGCAGTATCGATGAAGTTCCCGCCCTGACTGACGAAATAGTCGAGGATCTCAAAGGCGGCGTCCTTGCTGCATTCTCCGTATCGCTCTTTTCCTGCCGTGCCAAAGGTCATGGCACCTAAGCATAGCGGAGATACTCTGACGGAAGCTGAGGGGGCGAGCTGTCGGTAGCGAGCGAGAAGTGGCTGGGAAGACATGACAAAGTGATAGGTTCTTCTTGGATAAACGGTTGTGTAGGTTGAAGTAACCAACTACTGATGTATAGCTAATATATATGGTCTTGAGGCAGGCACAGGCACATGCGGAGTGATATCATGTACGAGGTTTTAATGGCCTATGCCCGTTAACTCCGCCGGAAAAACCATCAATCCAACTCCAGATAATCTATATGATCGTTTGATGATATTCAAAAAGTAGGTTTCCATTTAGTTACTGCTACTGAAAGAATTTATTAGGGCTTCAGATCGCGGTACTACTAGTATGCAAGCCGCTGACGATTCTCCACTACGGACCGCCGGGGATAACGGGATTAACAAGGCTATGATGAGATTGGATATGAAGTCCAATTTATTAAATTGGCATAGTTCCGACATAGCCCTTCCACCATTCAGTACCAAAGAGAAAGCAAAAAAAAAAAAAAAAAGAGAGAGAAGAGAGAGAAGTAAAGAAAGG
>NW_019170231.1:0-17607 GCF_001792695.1 Aspergillus bombycis | reverse complement strand
CTGCGTCGTGTCTCTGGCTAGGCATATGTACGTACAGTGATTTCTAAGGTTGTGAGTATTTCTTCTGGTGTTTGTCACTTCCAATGTATACTATGCTCAGCATGTAAATCAATCACCCATGGCATATCAGGTGTTTTATTCTCTCTTGCTTGGGTTCTAATAAACCATACAATACATTCCTAAATCCTAGCCCTCAACCTCAAATCCTCAAACGGCAACCCCAAGAACTCCCACATAAAATGCCACCGGTCACTCCCAAAGAACGGCTCCCCCTTTCCCTCCCCATTCACGACCCAAAACCACGGGCACCCAAACGCGCCCAACTCCTTCACGACTCTCGCTGTCGTCGCCGCTAATTCAGCCTTAACCTCAGGCGTTCCGGCAGCGGTGATAATCTTCTGGACTTCCTCGACACTGAACACGTTCCCAAGAGCCTGGGCCAGATTCTCAGACACGGAAATGTCCAATTGACGCTTCCACATCGTCTCGAAGCAGCTCCGGAAGGCCGCCGAGAGGGATTCCTTGGGGTGGTGGCTTTTGATGTAGGTTAGGGCTCTTTGGGGCTGGATTTGGGTGTTTATTCTGTTAGTTTGCTTCTGTTTTTTGCAGGCCTGCATATATAGACTCTATGGGTCCTGGGGTACTATAGTATATACTATAGTATATCCAGTACTGGGAAGATAAAAATACACCTACCAAAAGCGACAAGATCGGCCACCAGGGCGGAATCTCGAACTCATGGCCGAAGTATTTCTGGGCCCGTTTGCCGTCGTACTTTGAGTAGGCGGCTTTGGCGGGGAGGGTCCAGGGGGGTTTGTTTCCTTTTTTTTTTTTCCCCCGATATCATGCTTAGTGAGGTGTTTTTCTTTTATTGCTTGCTTTTGGATCCTCCCTCTCGGTGGGAATGTGAAAGAGTGAAAGAGAGAGAGAGAGAGAGGTGTATAAAAACCTACCACTGCCTACATTGATCCCGCCGAGAAAGACGGGGATATACCTACGAGCAAAAATCAGCATAACTCCAGCGTACTGGAAACAAATAGAGTATTACTAGTACATACTCAATCTCAACGCCTAGACTCTCCAACGCAGCTGCATTCTTCTGCAGATACGTGAAGGCGTAGAAGCTGTATGGCGACACTTTTCCATGTGATTGCTATCAGCGATTGATTCAGAGGTGGTGGTTGTTGTTGTTGTTATTGGGATAATGGCCTACCGCAGTCCAGGTAGCATTCGATTTTCTTGCCCATTCTTTTGGTTTCCCGGGTGGAGTGTTTTTTTTGGGGGTTGGTTGGTTGGGGGGTTTGGGGTTGTTTATGGGGGGACGCTTTTGAGGTGTTGATCGGTGGGGATTAAATGCCGAGGTCTTGCGTTTGGCCGACGTCGGGTCGGCTTGGGGTGGTGCTGGGTTGCACAACGTGATGGGTATTTGTATTCACTGGGTGTTATTTGAGGGGATGCAGGATATGGGGAGGATATTTGGATTGGCTTGTGGGATCTGGGTTAACTGGAGTCGGTGTTGTCTTCATCTATATGGTTCTAGGGGTTTTATAGCATGTTTTCAATGGTAAGCTGGGCTATCCGTGCAAGATACTTAATAGTGCACATTCAATAGGATATATATAGATATATATATATTATATATATATATTTCGACATTACTAAAGTAAATGCAACTCTATCTACATCTTCGCCCGCAGCTTCGTACTGTCCATCCTCATCCCCTCGTCATCCTGTTCGGCTACTTCCAGCACTGGCAGGTCCTTTGGCATGATGCGTCGTGGATTAGAACCCGGCACCACCGAGTACTTCGAGAAATCCGAGACTCCGCAGTATTGGCGCAAGAAGTCCTCGTCGAGCGCCAACATTCCGTTCACGGTCGTTGAAGGCGTATTCAGAATGCCAATAACGGCGTCGGAGAAGACAGTCTGCGTTGTCTGGTTAGCTGTGTGATATCAGTAATGCTGTCAATGAACTTACCGGCTTCCTAAGGTCGGCTTTACGAGAAGGGTCTTTCGACGTAGTCACTTCCGTTGCAGCTGATTCGGTGCTCTGCATGTGTAAGTCATAATCTGCACACAGTTTGCGCTAGGTAAGTGACATACCGTAGCTGGCCAAAGACTGGTAATCGCCATATCCGTATGACCCTCTCTCACAAAATCCATCGCAAGACCTCGGGTAAGAACGCTCATCGCGACTTTGCCTACGGAGTATCAGTATTACATATTCCCTACCGTAACTGAATATCGACAGTGAGCAACATACCCATAGCATAAGCCGTCTTCCCCCTAAAAAACCTCGAATAGATAGGCGGCGACACAACGATAATACGTCCCTTCCACCCATTCCTCTCAAACTCAGGCAGCGCTGCCTGTACACTAGCATACAGCCCCTCAGGGTTGACCCGCTGCATAAGCTGAAACCGCTTCGTGGGCGTATTCGCGACAGACGACCACCAGATTGCGCCGGAGTTGTAGACAAGGACGTCTAGTCTTCCCGCAAGACGCACAGTTTCTTTCACCATGTTCTGAACCTGGGAGACATCGCGGACATCAGCCTGGATCGCAAAGGCTTTGCCGCCGGCTTCTTTGATCTCACGCTCAACAGTGGCGATTGTTGATTTGTTGGAGTTGGGGTCTGGTGGGAACGGGACTGTCTCATAGGCGTTGGATGTGGTTTTGGCTGCCACGACGACTGTGGTTCCCTTTAGTTGTTGTTTTTGTTGATTGATTACCGTGAGTTGTTGTGGAGGTACATACCTGTGTAGTCGTTCTTTGCCAGGTCAATGGCGATTTGACGGCCTAGGCCCCGTGAGGCGCCTACAACTAGGGCAACTGGTTTGGGTGATGTCATTGTTGAAGATGGACTCTGTCGTGGCTTATAGTAGGCAATCGTAACTTCCTCGCGAGGTCGCGCAACTAACCTACTTATATACGATCATGGACTTAATGTGAATATTTAACCCAGGACCCATCCACCTCACGTTTATCCTCGGGACGTGGGCTGTTTTGTTTGTCATTCTCGAATCCCCGACCGAACTGCTGGATGCCGACCCGAGCTCGGCTCGGCCCATACAACAGCATTATTAATCTCCACCGCGAGGAGACTATACATGATATTCTCACATATTCACTGCGCCAGTTTTGACCGCTCTGATTTTGAAGGCTCGCATTGGGTGTTACTGCAGCTGAAATACTGCCTATACTTTCCCTACTCTAATGGCAGTGTTCAAGAGACCTTCCAAGAAACTTTAGGCCTATCAAACAGGGCAACGTAAACCATTTTGAGGACTTCGACTGTGTCCCAGTTGAAAGGGTGCTGTGCAGTATTTTACTACCCTGTCTTGTAGTATTGTCCTCGATGTTCGTTTCCGGTTCGTCGTCCAGAAAGAATAGGGGATCCAAGTCCACATGTACTCCCTCCAAGCAACCAAACACATTGTTGTAATTTGCAAGAGCGGAAACATCAGCGTCGAGATTCAATGTTGCTTTAGACACCCACGACCTCTCAGGCTGACCTTCAGTGGCAATATTTCGTCACTCAACTCAATCGTGGCCGTAGAAGCTTCATGCCGTCGATTCTTAGTGATGTGCGACGATTCAGGCCTGGAGTTATTGTGCCCAGAGCACAATTCGAACGCAAACTTGTTCGATAACCGCTAATGTATCACCAAGCAAGGCCACCGATACGGTTCTCAGTTACATTCCAAATAGGCAGATGTAGTACTCAAAGTAATTTGAGTTCTAATAACCCAGATAATCAGGTACCACTGTCTGTCCCCTGCGAATTCCCAATTCGGATAATCTCTCGAAGATTTCGCAGCACCGCAGTAGGTTCGCAGCTTTCTAGCGCATCTTCGGGACCGCCTTGAGAAGTATCATCAACACTACCGGGTGTAGAACTAGAGGCAGACCCAAAGCGCATGTCTCCCACTCCACGGGATGCGATATCCGAACCCTGAGACTGAAGCAAGGCAGTTTGTCGCCTCTGAGTTTCTCGCGCCAGGATCTGGAATACAACTCTGCTCTGCGGAAGGACAACCTGTTGTATTCTTGGCCGTTTGAAGGATGTTGGTCTCCGAGGTGCTTGGGGGTCGCCTGATTTGTCCCCATATGCACGTTTGCGACAATCTTCCACGGCGACCGACAGTAGTCTGTTAAAATGCTCTGGAGTTGTCATTGTCTGGAAGAATTCCAAGAATAGCGTTGCGATGGGCCATGTCTTGGATAATGCCTCTAGTATTTCGAGATTGGATTCCAGTTTCAGCCTGATACCATGTAGGAGAGATGGTAGTGAAGCATCCATTTGATGTTTCAAGGTAACGATGGACGTTACGGCATGACAGATTCTGTATACTGGTTAGGAAATTGCAATATAACACAAGTGCACAGGGGCAACATACACGAATGTAGGTGAGTATTGAAGCTCATTATGCGAGAGAAGCGTCTCCAGGATTGAAACTATGGTCGACGCAGCATGAAACGCCGAGCTCTGGGATTCCTTGGATGAATACGGGGCCTGCAGTAAATGCAACTGGCATACGATTGTGCTGGACACTGTTAGCACACCACAAACTCTCTGCACAATAGACAACTTACTAGAACGTGGAGAATAGCACCGCTGACAGAAACGTATGGCGCGTCTGCCTCCAATGTAGCTCTGGCGGACAAGCTACGAGCCACTCATTCAACCCAAGCTCGCATTGCGCCGCTCCGGCGCTCCGGGCATCTTGAGTGGATCTTGCGGACAGATTCAAACCTAAACCTAGATCCATAAGTTGGCAGAGTTTGACATACTCCATGAAGAACCTAGCCTGAACTTCACCTTTCGGCTCAGATGATGCATTTCCATCATGCTCGACAAAGTCACTCTCTATCAGTGGCTCTACTGTGCAATCACTTGGATTAATATGCAATGGCCTGCCAAACGCCGCGGCCACAGAACGGTCTCGGGTATACAATGTCCACCATATCCGTTTGCGGAGGCCTCGTTGTGATGGCTGGAGGCCAGTGTATCTTTCACTGTTTCACTTAGTTGAAATCGAAGATCACTGACTGGAGATTTTACCTCTCATGTAGTCCAAGCTCCTGTGCCAAAGCAATACCCAACCGGCTCCAGTAGAATATCCCGCTTTCAGTAAGATCTTTGAGCAGTCAACACCACTGAAAGATGAATCAAGATGGTCGTGAAGGCATACCGTCAGGGCCTTCCCAGTAAGCACCTAGCAAGATCACAGATTGGACGACAGTTATCTGGCTGGTTTCATAGCCAGCGTCATATAGCGCCTTAGCTTTCTTATAGAACGTGCGCGGCGGCACGGTATACTCTTTTGAGCCCTGCTGGTTGATACAACATCGCGATGCAACCATGAGCATCGCTTGTAGCAGTAGAATAGACGGAGGATCTTCCGCGCTATTATACTGCCTCATGAAAGCATGATGATCTACCACTGGCAGTATTGGCGCTACCCATTTGAAGAATACGTCCACAAGCGTATCCTGGACAGCTTTCGGCGGGAGGCCAAAGGCATCCCGACGGTGTAAAATTTCGAGTTCAAGGGGCTCCAGGTGATCGGGATGGCATATTGAGTGGTATTGTGCCATAGAGACCGATTATTGATAAATCAGTCGAAGAAGAATAGAAGGCACCGAAGTGAAGTTGTACACAATTGTGTCTGGTCTGCTTATCGACCGTCGTATCACACACCCTCGGCTCAATCCTGATTGGCTGGGATCGATTGTATGGTCCAGTTTACAGTTAATATCTCACCGCTCTGGCAGAATTTCTTCCATTCTCGCGCCTCTGTATGAGTATCACCGTCCCTATACTTTGCGACTCATTCCAATTCAGTTGAAAGAAATTATTTCCGGCCAGAGAATTATGTCGGCCGATCCAGCTACATTACAGGACCTCGACCTCGAGGACGAGCAGTACGACTCTGCCGATGACGAAGACTTCCAGGTAGACGCGGCCCAAGACGACGACGGCCTCACTGGTTCCGATAGCGACGAGGAGGCCACAGAGCCCGCGGCCAAAAAGCGCAAGGCGGGAGAGAAGGCACCGGGGCAGGAAGACAACAGTCTCGATTCGGGCGACGAAGCGACGATTAAAAAGGCCAAGGCAAAGAAGGCCAAGAAGCAGAAAGGAAAGGACGAAGACGGAGACGATGAGGATGATGTCGATTTTGACGACGATGAGGGCGGCCCTGGCGGCTTCGTTCGGACACGAGCCATGAAGATGCGAACGTGCGCTCCCCTGCCTCTTCTGTTTGTTGCGTCTGGTTAGTACTGACTTTACCTTTGTATAGCCAGGAAGAGCGGAAACCTCTCGCGAAGATCGACGGAGCAACTGTCGACGTAGATGCGTTGTGGGAGAAGATGAACGCCCCTGATGTGACTATAGATCTCCATCCCTCGCAGGCTGAGAAAACAAACGATACCACGGTCCAAGAGAACAAAGACGCGGAGATGCGTGATGGCGATACCCCCGTCACCGAGGAAAAGCGACAAGCGAGTCAATACTCGGAGGAGATGGTGAAGATCAAGCGTACCTACAAATTCGCGGGCGAATGGATTACAGAAGAAAAGATTGTTCCTAAAGATTCAGCGGAGGCCAAGCTTTATATGGCCGACGAAAAGGATGTCGAAACGGTGACCGCCGCCGAGAACGCCACAGATTCTAAGAAAACTATCAAACTCCGCAGACCCCTTCGAAAGGTCTCCCGCTTTGACCCGAATCCAACTGGATCTATCAAGAAGAGCTGGGAGAAGCAGGCTGTCTCGGAAACAACTGGAGGGGAGAATGTTCGTGGTCCCAAGATCAACACCGTCGAGAAGTCGCGCTTGGATTGGGCTGCGTACGTCGATCAAGCCGGCATCAAGGACGAGCTCAGAACCCACAGCAAGGCCAAGGAAGGTTTCCATGGTCGTATGGATTTCTTGGATCGTGTTGGTGCCAAGCAAGAGGAAGAAAGAAGAAACGCGCGTTTGAAGGGGCTGTAAAGGACTTGTCGAACCTCTTTCTTCGCTTTTGTGCGTACGGATTGGTCCGGATTGAAACTACTTTGCTCTATTCGATGCGCCTAAATACCGATCTGTTTACTGGTCCATTCAACCTGCGTTGCCCTCTCCAGCTTCGAACAGGATCGGTATACATGAGACGTTCCACGGGATCATATGGCGAATACCTAAATCCTCGTTGCTCATGTGAGCTATGAGCTCGCTGACTATCAGCTCGAAGGATATCCATGTGTGCGTCGTCTACTGCTGTTGAGCGGTAGTAGTCAACTCAGACTAGTAGAGACGCACGTATCGCACCTACAGCTACCCTACACCTATAGGGACGTCCGATTTATTCCGGACAGGCATCGCTTGGTCGAAGCGATACAAACTCAAGAGAACAGTTGTATCAAGCTGATGGCCTTGAGGTCTTCGCATCACATCAGGTACGATTCATAACAGCGAGGGTACCAACACTGTGAACAAACTACTGCAAGGGCATTGTGACAAGTACACATAGCTCCACATACATCAAAGTCTCCTAATGATTATGTACATACATCATTACACAACCTAACGCATCAGTAGACTTGCAATACTCGTAAGACATACAACGTCCATCTTCTAAGCATCTTAGTTGAAGCGAACAGACTGGCTAGCCTTGTCACTACGGAATTTCCAGGCTGGCGCGGTGGAGTTCTCGCTCTTCTTGGGCAGGTACTTAATACCAGAGGAGGAACATTTAGTAGTCGTAACTGGCATCGAATTAGCTCACTTGACATATAATAAAGCATGGGCTGGAGACACTTACGAGTGTCAATTGGCTGGTACTCGCCGGTGATCGCATTGCCCTTGGTGTTATAGAAATACCAAATCTCGTTCAGCGCACCGTCATCGCAGCCGATGTAGGGCTTCTTGCCGTCATGAATCGCGGCAAGAGCAGATTCGATCTCAGCCAGTTTGTAGGTCTTGGAGGCATGGGGGACGATGCCGGCTTTGGCGAGGGCCTAGGATTGTTAGGCATGGTTTCGCAAGATCGAAGAGAGATAGATAGGTATGAATTGAGGAGAGGGGGAAGAGAGGAGAGATAAACGAAGAGAGAAATATGACAAACCTTGTAGCTGTCCAGACCTTTGAAAAGGTCTACGGTCTTCGCCAAATAATCAGCCACTTCCTTCTGCGGGGTGTAATCCTTGTAGCAGCTTGGTTCAATGGTGTTGATGCAGGTACCTTTTTGTTACACGGAGTTAGCAATCGACAAGCCTTAGAGTGGCGCCTACAGTCCTGTCGTGTAATTGATGCTTACCGTGCTTGTTCCACTCGTGCTCCCAGAATTCTTCATCCTCGCCCTCATAGTTGGGCCAGTATTTCTTCATGTAGGACAGAAGTTCGGTCTGACCCTGCTCCTGAAGAATTGCGGTGATGTTCGAGTACTCGCGCGACTTGTCGCAGTATTGCTCGTAGCTGCCATCGCAGTTATCAGGCCTAGATATTGTCAGTTTTGCTCACCGTGTATGATGGTTTCAGCACCTACCAGAGACCGTGGATGGTCCAGGAGTCGGAGGGACCAGCTGGAGGATCTGTGTCCCAGAACTGTGTCTGCAGGAGGGCGCCTCCCGGCGAATTGAAGCAGCAGGAGTCGGCTACTGCGGTCGAGTTCTGACAGCTGAAGGGAGTATCCTTCGGGCAGGACGGGAACTCAAACACTGCACCCGCAGCCAATTGCATGGCACTAAGGGCGAGCATACCCATAGAGGGGAGAGAAGGGGTGGAAAGCATTGTCAAGGAAAATGAACGGATACAAGCCCTAGCGGGAGAAGATGAAGAGAGATGGCAATGGGAGAGGCAGGCATTGCGCCTATTTATTTAGCAGGGGCCCCATGTGGTCTACAAAGACCAAGAAAACAAGCGTGTTTATTGATCAACAAGGAAACACCTCGCTTCGATCCACTGACTGTAGATAGCGGCACATGTCATGATAAGAGCCACCTGATTTGAGGGGAGATAGAATCGACCGGCGGATAATAAAAAGCAATAAGGATCGGACAAGACCGTCAAGACCCGCTAATCTCCTGATTCCGTTAGCCACTAAATATCGACCACCGAGAGCTTGCAGCCAATTGCAGAGCGTCTCGTTGGTTTGGAGTAGCAACCCAGATGCCGTCGGGGCGCCTTCGGTCGAAAGCCAAAGGAGTGGACGGAAAACTCAGGGCAATGTCGATCGCGGGCGATTGCTTGAGCACCATGTATCAGAACGTTGCATCGGCCAACTGCACCATTCGTATTCTCATTCTGCTTCGCTAGAGTTTATGAGTATTATCTCCCTGCACATCTCTTTTAATTAAACCGTCGGGTACACGTGTCTGTCGAATTGTTGTGAAGGGCTAAATAAAACATCGGCCCGCTCTTTAGCTTCGGTCGAAAAGCGAGCTAAAACAGAACGGCGGCGGGGAGAAGAAAAGACGAATGAAATGGTTTCATAAGAATACAATTTCATTAGGGGTTATTTGTGTGACAATGCGTCCGTTAGGCAAAATGGCCATTAGACCTCCGAGAGAACAAAAAGTGATGCAAACCCCGGCAATCACAGTAACAGAGAGGTCTATGTTCTTCGCTCTTGCATGCAACTCCTCGAGCGATTATTCCAATAAAAGACTTGGCGCAACAATATTGTAAGCGAAGGCCAGAGAGATTAACAGCCCTCGCTGAGACCAGCTCTGTGGGTTCACATGCAATGATATGACTTCAGCAAGATAGCGGAGAATCACCTGCAAATGTACAGAATCGTGCCCCCCATGTTTGACTGTATATGCGAACCGAAGCAGTGGTCGCCAAATATCATGGGAGTGAGAAGGCATCCTCATCTTCCAAAAGGATGATCAGTTAGCAACCGGTCAGTCCGGTCGCTATGGAGCCAACGAGGGGGGAAACCACGCATTTAACAGCTGGCACGTCATCAGGAAATCAAAAATTTCTATTTCACGATCGGAGACAAAACATGATAACCAAATCCAAATGCGACATCTTCAGTAACATTCGAGTCCGTCCGAGGATCTGGGAATTGTGATGAGCATTGACGCTGGTTGCAACCCAAAGCAATCAAGTCACAGAGAAGAAGGAACACGGCGTGTGCTCTGCATTTTCATGATGGCTGCATAAGCGAAAAGGGAGATGCTAGTAATATTTTCGCAAGCTCCTGCGATCATGAGGTCATCACCAGATCATTTGGCGAGGAATGTTTGGCAAATATAATAAGGCGAATCTGAAGAAGATGGGGTGAGAGTCCGAGATAACGCGAATGCAGTAAGCTTGGTGTCGCATGAGCCAGCCTGAGGCTGCCTATTTAAATGCCCAGCCCCTCCCAAACACATGAAGGCACAAGAAACACAAGCCCTGTGTTTTCCTACTTCACATTAGCAATGTATTTGCAATCATGCCTCATCCGCGGATAACCGGAAGACCGATGTGCCGATTGATTGAGTCATAACGCCGTCCGACACCGGAAAACCGTGTTGGGGTACTCCGTATAACTATGGAGAGGATATGCTACAGGTCACAAATTGTGAGATCTAAACCCAAAAACCGGGGCCACTGAGTTGAAGAATACCGGCTACCTTTCCCATCAGTGACAATACAGCACTCCTTTCCTTCGGGCCTAAGTCAACCCCCGCGGTGTTCCGAGATTTCAATCCACAATATCAAATTACAATGACGAGCAACAATCCACCATTTCGAATTACCCCGGCGCATAACACAGAACATTTCGAAGCAGCCAAAGCACTTTTCACGTCGTACGCCGAGTGGCTAGGTCTCGACCTTACCTTCCAAGGATTCTCCTCCGAGCTGCAGTCACTTCCTGGGCAATATGCGGCACCCCATGGCGAATTATTACTAGCTTATAGTACAGAAGGTGGTATCCCTATTGGATGCGTGGCTGTCCGGCCTCTCAAGCAGAGGCCGGTAGAAATGCAAGGAGACGTTCAAAACGATAGAGGATACTGTGAGATGAAGAGGTTGTATGTCTCTCCCGAAGCACGGGGAATAGGACTGGGGAAAGCCTTGGTGAATTCCATCGTTGAGAGGGCGAAGGGTCTCGGATATAAAATGATGATACTCGACACCCTTCCCTCGATGATGGGTGCCATACAGCTATATAAGAGGGTGGGATTCGTGCAAATAGCTCCTTATTATGAGACTCCCTTGGAGGGGACGATCTTTCTTGGGTTGGATCTTACGCCGAATTCTTAGACAAAAACCAGAAGATCAGTCTGAAATGCTTGCCTGAAGAACATTGAGATCAGTAGACACACTCCGATGCTAACTAGAGACTATGAGTTAGCAATATTTCAAGTCAGGTACCCAATCTGGGGGTCAAATAATTTCTCGTCTTGAATGAAGTCCCTACGAAAGAGTACGGAGTACACCCACTCAACTACTTAGATTGACCAAACATCGAGCCAACACAGCATTGAGATTGGAGTACTCATCGCAGATGCCTGCATCATACCAAGAGCTATTTGTTCTCATAATCTAAGAGACGATTCAAGCAAGTAGTATTTCTTCGTCTCTATGCAAAATCGCGTAGAAATTGTCGAGTCGAGCTTGTACATAACCACATCAACGGGGCCCGAACAAATCTTTTTATGATAAAGCAGTGCGAGACTTCGTATAATGATAGAGCGATATAGAAGACAAGATTTGTGAAGAATCGGTGGTTGTGAGCCAGTGAGACTGTGAGCAATTTAGTTCCTCCTTGGTAGACTTAAACTAGTAAGGGCGCTTGCATTAAAAGGGGTTATCGCTGAGAGGTCATGCTCATACCTTGATCAACGACTCCGGATGCTGTTTCTCTACGGAGCGGAAGAACATGACCGTAAGAAGACTCCCAACATCAGGCAGGGACAAGTGCACCATTTTACGAACAAACAACCTCACCCCATTTGCGAAGTCAACGAGGTCAGGTCGACAACTTCGGAAACCCCACAAGTCCTCTCAAAATCCAACCAAATGGCACACAGATCCTGGGTGAGGGCAAGGCGAATACTAGCCATGCTGAAGAAGAGGATCACCCCTCCATGCATATGATATCATATAATCAGGCTCGTAGCAAACCAGTTTCTGCAGGCGTAGGGAAACCATCTCACCGGTATCCCAGCAGCTGGCTATTATTTGCTCATCGAACAGGGGGCCAGGAAATGATCTTTGCAGCATGTCAAGTAAGGACGGGGTAAGGAGAACCATTGATCCTGTTCTAGCAGGATTCCGGTGCAGATGGGTGTTGAGTCGGTGAGGGAAATTACTCGAAATTAAAATCATTCTCACCTGACCTCGGATGTCTTGTTTCCTGCAGGGTTTTGTCCAACGGCTCACTCGAATCACGCCGGCGGTAAGCCGTTTAGTGTATGTATGGACTACTAGTACTATCAGCACTACCACCACAATGGGTTGGCGGTATGGTTCATGCAAGGCTGCGCCCGCCCATGCTCAGCCGTTCTTTTTTTTCCCTGGGATCGGAATTGGATTTAGAAAGCTTCCGCCGCATGATAAACTATCATCCGACATGACTTCGGAATTGTAGGATTGAGCTAAGAGAGCCAAGAGGTAGTATCCGAATGCCGCGCACTGTGATGGTGCTTAAGTGAACTCCGATAGCGAATATTGTGTGTATGTCGTGAAGCTGAATATGTTGTGCAACTATCATAGAACTTAACAACACCCGGAGGTTGGCCAATCAGTGGGGGCATCAACAAAAAAGCGCATCGAGAATGCTACCTCGCATGACATGGCGGTTGGGACCAAATACGGATCGACCGTGGTTCATCAGTTCCTTGGAACCAACGAAACTTGAGGGAATCGATACCTGGTAGAGCGATGGTTACATTCCATGCACAGTATAGAATGTCCGTGCAGTGGTATATTTTTGTCGAGGTTATACAAGCTGGAGAAGGTGAAATTCCCACTGGGTTGGTCAACTTCCTGTCGGGATTTAGTGGTTGTACCACAGTACATCCTCATCGATCACTACCAACGGTGGTAGGTGGAATCTTTTTCCTCTGATCCACCGAGTAAATAATTCGTCCAGTTCGCACGAGTCATGGAATGTAGTACAAACGTCAGACAAGTTACGACCTGAGACCGACGCGAGGTACCTGGTACGTCGCCATCGGTGGCTGAAGGTGTCTAGACCAAGTATCAGGTTCACCTCAGCATATTCGCCAAGCTCACCAGAGACTAGTGTGGCCCCGCTTCCTCGCAGATCATCCCGCCTGTGATCTAATACCGGAGATGATGTGGTACCAACACTGATCTTGGTATGGATAGCCATTAATTTGTGGAACAAACTAAATAGTAGGCGCGCTCAGGCAGGTGAGACAAAGTGGTTAAATAGGAAAGGAAACAAGGAAGAAAGCGTGTCTAGCGACACATAGTACGATTCGGAGTGGGGTTGGATTAGTAGAAAGAAATACACAGAGAGAAGATGGGTAAAAACAAGAAACCGCCGACGTCCATGGGTACTTCCGCTATAATCCGGACGATATACTGGATTCTACGGAGTACTCATGTGGTATGGAAAGGTGATACGCGCCGT
Source organism: Aspergillus bombycis (assembly GCF_001792695.1). NCBI lineage: Eukaryota > Fungi > Ascomycota > Eurotiomycetes > Eurotiales > Aspergillaceae > Aspergillus > Aspergillus bombycis. The sequence goes on along the minus strand of NW_019170231.1, from coordinate 4,023 downwards.
GGAAATCGTGATGGACTTGTAAGCCATCCGTCTTCCTTTGGAAATGAATGATTCAGAAGTTTAACAAAATAAATAAGAAGAAGAATTATGAGATAGCATGAAAAGGAGGCAAAAAATAGACACGATAAAAAAAAAGAAAGAAAAAGAAAAAGAAAAAGAAGAGAAAAAAGAAAATAGGGTTACTATGGAAAGATCGACGACTAGTCGTGTACTGTGTCCAGTACTACTACTGACAGACCATCAATGACTGAACCGGCCACACTCGTTGGCGGAAAAGAAGCTGGAAAAGACCATCAATCGTACGCAATGGCATGTGGGGACTATTGTCCATTAAGCTCAAGCGAAATCCCGGTTTCTGGAATCCTTAGCTGAATGCCCATAATTCCGACGTTGGCAAATAGCAGTCACCCAGCGGTGGTTAGTCAGTTCGGCCGGCGAGGTCTAGTCCATGACTGTCAATACCCGGTGGGTTTTGACCTATGACGATCCTTGCCCACTTGTCGGGGACCTTTTGAAGCATTGTCAACAACTTTCCTGGGTTTCTTGGTTCCGCCAATAGGGACAATGCCATTGGTCTGGAATGGGGGCTAGTGGAAATAGCAACAATCAGTGGGGCCGGATCGGCGGCGGTTGGACCTAACCAATGCATGTATGTACCTACTTTAGTACCGCTGGGTATAGTCATACATCCTGTACGGAGTACATACATACATACATACGTGACGTTGGGCACATACCTCCTGGTAGGCGCTAGTGTGGTCGGATCAGATCGGATCGCTCAGCCCCATGTCGATATCCGAAGTAGGTCCAGTACACTGGAACTTCTCGCTCAACGGGGAATACCAATGGCCCCCAGACCGGCGAGCCAGAGACCCCTCTCCCCCCAAACCCCACACGACACGATACGGAGAACCTGGCGTGTTTGTGGAGGTCCTCCCATGAGATCCTATGTCCTACCTATCAGTCGGTTGGATGAAGGGATCGACACGCAATTAACTTTGTATTGATGATAGCACGCTAAGCCACAAGTGAGCCGCAGAAGCTGATGCATCAGAAAAGTCGAGAGGGGCCACAATACGAGATCAAGAACCACGGAGACGAAGTCATAATCAAGTTTGTATTTCTTTTCCTGGATTTCAATTCATGTTTAGTCTCTAGTAATAGATTATTTCATGTAGCGTTCAGCAGACAATGGACCAATCAGATCAATAAAATCCACATGGCCACACCTCAGCGTACAGTAACCCCTTTTTTTTGTTGGTTCCTCCCAAGGATGTCGAATTATTCGGATGTAGATTGAAAACCTCTTCAAGAACAAAGGAAATGAAGAAAAAGGAAATAAAAAAACAAAGGAAAATATGCAAAACGCCCAAAAGGGTAAAATGTAAAAGGAAAAACATAGAAGATAGAATCGCGTCAATCGGATATAATCAGAGCTGTTTTACAGAAACGCCGCGAAGCGCCGACCGAGACCTCCCAGGCCCGTGTGTCAGTGGCCATCTAAAGACAAAAGAGAGTTAGGGTGTGAAAGGGTATCATATAAGGATCCACCCGTAATGTCCTTTCGTACCGTGAAATTTAATCGTCTAACACGTCAACACTGTATTCACGAGTATCCGGCATAGGATCATCTAGCGTTGAGCCGCGAATTGGGCGCCCATCCAATGTAAGTTGTCCCCGGAAGTCCGGGTCGTAGTCTGGGCTGCTCTCATCAAGCGTGGCAACGTATCGGTTGCGACCACCTCGCTTGCTATGTGTTTTGGTATAATGGGCATTCAGGTTGTCACTGCGAGAGAAGGCACGCTCGCAGTTAGGGACCCAGCATACATGAGGCTTCTCTTTTGAGTGGCTCTTCATATGTCTCTTCAAATGCTCTTGCCTCTTGAAGCGACCTTTGCAACCGGGTTCCTTGCACTTGAACTGGACCTGTTTAATAATAGATGGCAGGTTCTCCAGAGACATGTTCTGTCGAGAGGACTGCTTCCTGATCATCTTTCTTGACGGATGACGTTGGAGGCGATTAAGACCGTCACGGAATGGTGGTGACTGCTGGAAGTCCTCCAGGTAGTCTCCGGCCCCACCGGACAAGCGGCTAATGGGTGTGTCGGGGCCAGATGCGGTGCCAATGGAGCATGAACGAATTGGCGTTGTAGGGCTGTGTGTCTTGAAAGTCTGGATAGACGTAGGGAACTCAGAGTACGAGGGTGGCGGAGTTACTGGACCGACCTGAGAGGGGGCTATGGTTTGAGGTGCGATTGACTCGGTGGCCTGAGGGATCCACGGCATCATGTTCCCCATAGACATAGATGGGGCCACCCTCTCAGCATGGTGGAAAATTGATCGTGATAAGCAAGGATTAGTGGCAGCCTCTGGCAGATACGCGGCATGAGGCCGATAGTTACTCCGAACCATAGGAGGGCAATGGGGCAGAGTGTGGGGGTATGGGAGGCTGTGTGTTCCGGTCTCATAGGTTTTCGGCGCATCCGATGGAAGCCAAAAGTGCTCCACGTTATCATCGTAAGCGGACAGAAAATCGGGCATAGGCATACGTTCCTGTGCTTCCATGCCACCGTAGGACATACCCAGATTCTCATGTGAAGTCATCCCCGCCAGGCGGAAGGCACTCCGCATGGGCGTATTTCCAGTATGCCGCTCGTAGGCATGTCCTGGGTATGACCCAGCATCTTGCCACCCAGGTGAGGCCAGTGAGCCTTGGCTATAGATGCTGGTTGGGGTTGGCGTAGGGGAATCCATGGGCGAGAAGCTGGAAGTCATCGAGGGGCACTCGTTGGAACCCAGTGAGTGGCAGTCAACTTCAACAGTGAGATTGTTCTGAGCTCTCATATCTTCACTGTGTCGGGGTTCACAGTCTTTCCGTTGTATGTCAATGTTTGTGCCTGTTTAAGCACTGTTTAGTATGGATAGTGCTGGTATGCGGAGACTCTTTTGTGCAGATGTCCCACGGTATCAGGTAAAGGAAAGTGAGAAGGTATGTATGTTATGGCACAATATTACAGTATCGAGAAAGTACAGTAAGTTGGTACAATGAGGGATAGTAAGACCAATTAGGACAAGCAATAGAGAGTGATAGACAGTATGTGTGATGGTCTGACAATGAAGGACTATGTTGCCAAAAGCACTAGGAGAAAGAATGAAGGAAAGTGGGTATGGGTTTAGAGAGAGAGAAAGGAAGGATGAAGAGAGAAAGATGAATGTGAGGTTGAGGTTGGGGAATGGAGGAGGGCAGACGAGGTGAAATAAACAAATCGCTGGGGCATATAAACCGGAAGGGTAGAAGGACCGATCGCACTTACAAGTCGAGGCCATTACTATTCTCGGAAAAGAGAGAGCAAGTAGAGACAAGAGTCAAAAAAGAGTTCGAGGCGCGTCGCGTGCCTGAGAAAACGAAGCAAGGCCAGGAATGTAGACTATAGAGTTCCTCGAGTAACCGGGAACAAATGGTCCAGCGGATGTCCGAACTTGGAGGAAGGTGGCCGGTTTTCGAGTCGACCGTTTCCTAGGAGCGCGAATGTCTCTGGATGAAGGACCGCGATAACAAGGATTGGCGTCAAGTATCAATTTTGAGTCGCGACGGGGCTTATTCCTGTGCTCTGAGTCGAGGATGGACCGGTTGAAAGGGTCTCAGTTGTATAGTTATAAGAAAAGCAGGGAGGGAACGACCAGCAAGGGACGACGGATCCTGGGAAATTCAAGATGCAACTGAGGACCAAATGTCTCAGAGCTATTAACGTAGATGAGAGCAGGACGGTTGTATTAAGATTAGAGATTAAAGATCCTGATCCTGGTCTTCAAGACTGTTGATGAGTTGTTGAAATAATGGGATGAAGGAAGATGAAGAATGACTCTTGAGGGGGGGAGTCAATGACCATATTATAGGATTGTACTCTCTTCGGGCGAAACGACTGTCGTAAAGCATAGTAAAAGCATAGTAAAGCATAGCATAGCAGGCATAGCGAGGCCCGCAGAAAAAAAATAATAATAATTAAAGAAAAAAGAATAGAA